>NW_008599951.1:48829-58032 GCF_000691845.1 Merops nubicus
CTGATCATAGCTGTGTGCCTGGTGACTTCATGATGAATTGTAATCTGGGATATAAAATACTTGGAACTGCTAACTGAGATCCAGGCCAGCTTTGTAATGATGAACCATTTTTCCCTTATTGGTATTCAGCTGATTTTCTACACTGAGCTGGTGAAATTTTTCATACTTCTCCCTTAATAGAAACAACAAAAAAAATGCTATTAATTAGATCTACCATTAGTATTGGCAACAAAAGTGCCAACCCTGTAAGAAACTGAGCCCTGTATGCAGATGAGGTATGAGGTCTCTGGCAGCTCTTCCTGATCCTTGTACAGTCTTCCTGTTGGATGCACTGCCTAGAGAAGTGGATACCTTCTATTGATGTTGGGATTCCAAGAAAGAAGAAAACTCTGTCCTGTTCTAACATACTGTGGATGTTTTTGATGATTGCTTTGTATATTTTTGATGATTGCTGTATTATGCAGTGATAATTCATGCTGTAGTCTAAATGTAGAGTTCCTGCCCTTACAGTGAGACATTTATTTCCTGTTACTTGCTAATACTGCATTTGGAATTATCTGTGGTGGGATTAAGGGGTTTGCTCCCTTTGCTGAAACCTCTCCAGTGACTTAGCCCGTTGTGTGGCATTTCCCTCTGATTGAGGCCTGAGGCATTCGTGTTGAAACAGAAGCATTTCATAGCAGAGAGATGCTCTGCCAAAGCTGGGGTGCCTAGAAAGCTTTTCCCTCAAGCTTTAGTTGCAGTCTCCTGCTGTCTGCTAAACTCTTCCAGCAGATTGAAACAGCAGGTAGCACTGGTTATGCTACATACTTAAGAGCGTTTTAAATTAGCACATTTTATTTACCATTGTGCTGCTTTGCTTGGTAGCTGCTTGGGTAGGCTGGAGCAGAAGGGAGGCCACGAGCACCCTGTGGAATTCTCTGTGTTGGTCCTGCTGGGGTGGTGGTGCCCAGTCCTGCTGGTGAGGTTGGGTCAGCCTGACTTCAGTGCCCGAGGCAACTGGAAGGAACAATGGCAGAGGTTTGGGTGGGCTGAGGGATGGCCCTGCAGCTCAGGGTGCTGTGGGAGGGTGCTGCCTTTTCACTTGGCTGTGAGGTACAGGGCACCTGGAAGGCAGAGAGCTGCCTGGTGGTGCTCCTGGTGTGGGCATAGCCCTGAAGTTCTGGGAGCTGCTGACCTGGCATCCCATAGAGGCATCGTTGGGGAAGGAGAGTGAGGGGAGAGGCAGCACTTGCACTGCCACTAAAGAGACACTCTCTAACTGACAGCATTGCCTCGTTTGCTCCAAAATGAGCAGTTCAGCCTAGGTGCCCCACTTGCCAGAACAGGTTCAAGTCATTAATTAAGCTATTTCTTAGGTCATAGAAGCTTCATATAGACGAGTCATGGAAGCAGATCCAAGAACAGCAGGAGTGACCTGACTACCAGACAGTGTCAAAGTGTAAACTGTTTGCCAGGATTTGGGAAGGCAGATAGTGTCATAGACACCCCTACCTAGAGACACTCACCCCTTCCCCCTGGTGCTGGCAGGGCCCTGGGGTGAGGATTAAAGGCAGTGATTTTCCTAGGAAGGATAAAGCAGGGATTGTCTCTTCTGACTGGATGAGTGCCTCCATCTTCCTTGTGGTGTAGCAAGGAAGGTTGGAATAGCTGAAGGGGGTTGGGATACAGGGTTTGCAGACTTGCTGTTGTAGAGAGGATTGGGGAGATTGGGGGTGTTTGGACTTGGTTTGTTGTCCAGGCAACGTTGTCACTTGGGGTGCTTAGTAATTTTATTTGCTAAAACTTTGGGAGTGGATGGGGTGAACCTGCTAATCAGATGGTATTCCTATAACAGACCTTTGAATGAAAACTGTATACCTGTGAGGCAAGATTAACACATGTATTATTCAAGTTGGTTTTTATTAAAAAAGTAATAAATTGCTGTCTTCTCCTTCTCTCTCTAGATTGTTTACTAAACGAAGAGAATTTCTCAGTGAGGTGCCCCAAGCACAAGGTAAGTCTTCTCCTGGGTTAGACCTGGTTTTTGCTGCCCTCTTCTGGTATCTGAGTTTGAATTAGTAATTTCATACCTGGATAACATCTGTAGTCAGAGATGCTTTTAGGTTCCTTCTGTGATGTGTGCTTGTGGTACATTCTGGGGGCAAACATCCACTTAAGAAGAATACAGAGAGTTTGAGAAGATAAATTCTTTGCCCTATCTGCTCAGTAGTTCTGTAGGTCCTTGCTGACTCTAGGAAGCACAGCTTCATTTCCTGCCTTCTGTGATAGCATCAGTACATGGCTCCCTGTGTCTGCTCCAGTGCTGCATCAAAACTGGCAGTGCTGCTTCCCCTTGATTCACTGAGGATGCCAGGAGGAAGAAAAATGGCTCATGAAAAGTTTCAGCTTTTGGAAACATGTAGGCTACATCATGAAGCGGTGTAGTGATGAACCTGGAACACCTTGTTCTAGTCTAGGGCTAATATCTAGACTGAGTCCTACCACTCAGCTGTCAATACATCTGTTAGTAGATCTGTAGCTCTTCAGAAGACCCATCATCTGATTCAGGTTTTGGTGATGGGTTCAGTGTGTTCCTTCTGCCTAGGGTTTGGGCATCCTTAACTGAATGTCCTGGCAAACACAGTGGTGCTAAGAGCTGAACTGCTGCTGCTCTGTCTGTGTGGAAGGAGGAGACAAGGCAGACAGTAGCTCTGCTCTTGCACGTGGAAGTGTGATACAGTGCTGGGGATACCCCCTCCAGCCTATGAGGGAGGATACATCCCTGGGAGGCTGCAGATACCAGTGCACCAGCTTAAAATCATCAGAAGTATCTGGAAAAAAAAATGACTATTCTTGTGGCTAGCTGAATACAAAAGGAATTGTGCAAGAGTGTGGATGGTTTATGCTGGAAAGTAAATCACAATGGGGAAGAATTGTGTTGCTCTCTGGTGGGGATTAGTCACCATTTAGTCCTTGTCTGCAAAGCTCTTCTCTGCCTAGAACTAGGCTGACATCTGGTGGTGCTTTGTCCTCACAGATTATCTTTAATCTCTCTTTTGTAAACATACAAGAATTAGTCTCATGTTCCTTTCTGGATGTTCTACCAGAATGTGGTGGATTTATAAGCACGGATGGAAAAAGCACTGGAACATTTTGGGGGCGTTCAGGCTGTTACCCAGTGCTGGCTCACTTTCCATCATAAAAAGGAAATAAAGTATTCTGCACAGTTTTGGAATAATGTTGGAAATGTACAGCAAGCAAGCAAGGTGGTTTTGTTTTTGTTGCCCCTTGGCCAGCGTGTGCCAAGGAGATGTAGTGTTAAAGCTGTTCATAGCTGGTTTTACAGAGTCCAGCCTCCCAGAGCAGGACGTTCATGTCTGAAGTCATCCTGGGAGGTTGGAGGGTGAGAACTTTCTATTAAGTTGATCAAAGTACTTAATGAGGCAATAAAATTTTGAATTTAATTCAAAACTATCCCACTGCATATAATTTTCTGTGTGGTGTCAAAAATGGGACTCAACACCACCAGCCCTTCTTTGACACTGAAGTTTGTTGGCTTTTGCTTCATAAAGACATGACTAATTGGTTTGAAGTCAAGCAGAGTTTTCTCTACCTGGCTCTGCCTCTGCCCTTGCCCTGTGGCTCACTGGTGGTTGTGGGTCTGTTCCAAATCCTCCTGCAGGGCAGAATACAGGATCACCTTGCTCCTTTCCTTGTGGGGCCTGGGAAGGGGAGTTCCAGCCAGCTGAGAGACAGGTTGAAAACCATTGTTCTAGAATGACTGGAGAACAAATTGCATCAATTTTTTTCCACGCTATGAATATGAGCAATTGAGAGGAAGAAAGGCTTTAGATTAGACCATTTAAAATTATGCTTTTAGGTAACACCAGTTTAATATTAGCAGCTAATTTGTAGCGCTCTGAGACCTCATTCTTCTGTTCTGCAGATAATGGGTGGAAAAACTAACTTTATAAATCCACTGACACTAAGTCCCCCAGTACAGTGCCTCTTATCCTTTGTGTGGCCGTGCCTCACATGGGTAAATACACCTCATCAGAATAAGTAGCTCCTGGAGAGCAGAGGTGCTTCTTGCCTCATTAACTGCACTTGACACTCGAGGCTTCAGCAAGCCGAGTCCAGGGGGACTAGTGCTGCCTTCCCCTCTGCTCCCCAGTGAGCTTTCCCATTTCCTCCTGTCAGCACTGATGCTTCAGCCATCCATGTCCTGAATGTGCTACTTTTGCAAAACAGCAGCTTTTATTAGGGGGAGAATGCTGTCTGAAAACAAATAATCTTCTGAAGGTTGAGCTTCCTCTCCCCAGCCCCACCGGGGCGTCTGCAGCAGAGCTGGCGAGGGCACCGAGCAGGGTCCAGAGGAGTGGGAGACCTCACCTGTGGTGGCACTGCAGTCTTGGGTGGTCTTGAGCCATCTGGGGGGCAGTCTGAAGTGATGCTTCTCAGCT
Source organism: Merops nubicus (assembly GCF_000691845.1). Classification (NCBI taxonomy): domain Eukaryota; kingdom Metazoa; phylum Chordata; class Aves; order Coraciiformes; family Meropidae; genus Merops; species Merops nubicus. The sequence continues at coordinate 53,275 of NW_008599951.1, forward strand.
CGTTCTACCTTTTTGTGTTAAATCCTGTGTTTCTTAAAATGAGCCAGGCTTTCGTATCCCCAGCTCCGTACTGTGGCGCTGCCTGCGTTAGTCCCAGGGCAAGCTCTGTCTGAGAAGTCTGTGTCTGGTTCCAATACTGACTTTTCTTTCTCTCTCTCACTTTCTGTATGTGTGCTTTCCCTCACCCTGTCTTCTTTTCTCCCTCGTTTTCTTTTTCCTCCTCCTTTTGGCTTCGTCAGCCCCTCCTTCCTTGCTCTCTTCCCTCCTTGCAGAACAAGATGGTGAAAGGCAGCCTCAGCACAGAGCAGTCGGAGCGGGGGTGAGGGGGGAACTGTACTCCTGGGAATGGAGATAAAAGCAAGCACAGGTGAGTTGGGGAGAGTTCCCAGATCCCACCTGCCTCCTCCTGTGCCTGCCTTGCCTCCAGCACCTTCCCCGTGTCTCTGAGGAATCAAGGTGCTCTTGTGTGCGTCCAGAAAATCTGTAATAACTGTTGCTTGGTGGTTTTGGGTTTTTTCCTGCTACCATTGTGTTCAGGCTAGTGACTCCACGTTTTTGTATTTCTGCAGCAGTGCCTTCTGTTCAGCAGTTAAGGCAAAGCTTGTTAGCTGCTCCACTGCTTGATTACTCTCTCAGCTGAACAGTGGCAGAGAGCTCCTTTTGTATTACCATGGTCATGTCCACAGGGATCTGAAGGGTTTATTGCAGTCAGTCTCAGAGTAGCTAATAGCAAACTTCCATATAAACAAACTCATCAAATTATGTAACATTTTGTATTTAAGGAAGAATTAGTGATACTGATGAGTTCAAGATTATTTGTAAACTGATTCCCTGTTTTCTGGAAGTGTAGATATAGGGATAAGTAAATTAATCTTATCAGGAGCCCATTACATTTCTTTCAGACCAGCATTTTCCTCTGTTTTGTGAGCAGACATGGGTGATGGAAGGTGGAACTATATCCACAAGTGGTTGGAATTTCCTGAGTTGTGATGCTTACTCTGGTCCCTCCCCTCCCCTCGATCCAAGGGGGCTATCATTGCCCTAAGTGGTTGTGCTCTCATGCCTAGCTCCCTGCTGCTCTGCCTTCCTCCCTCCTCCTCTGGTCCCAGTGTTCCTGCAGCCCTGTGTGAACCTGGCAGGGACTTTGGTTTGTCTGAAATGACATTTTGTCACCTTAGTGTCTGTGTTGGGTCATTCTGCCCATCTGCTTCCCTGGCCAAATGGGGCAGCACGAGGAGGGAGTAGCCCAGAGGTGGGAGTTCACAGCCAGGGGTGGGATGAGGTTGGGATTTTGTGCTTCCTTTCCATCAGGTGCATTCCCACTCGATGGCAACAGGGAGGTCTAAATGAAATGAGTGTCTAGTGTGAAATGAATACTTGTTGGGAGCCTTTTCTATGAACAGCAGCCCAGGAAGGTGCCTTGCCTTCATTTCCCTGCTCAGCTGCAGTTTCTGCTCGGGCTGGTTGCTGCTTTTCCTTGCTGCTGTGCAGCTGAAGTGGCTCTTTCCTGTCTGTTCTGGGCTGATTCTAACACTGCCCTCCCCTCACTGCTGTTCCAGTGCTTCCCAGGCACCTCCCTCACCCTGAAACCTGCCTGCTTCTTGAGTTAAGCAATTGAGGCACTTCTAATGGTGTACTCTGTAGGGTGAGAGATTGATCAGAGAATTCTGGGGTTTGGTGCAGTAGCAGAAGACAGCTATTGTTCAAGATAAACACTTTGTAGACTGACTGCTGGCTTGGTTTAGCTCTGCTGTGTTCTGGGATTTGATTGGGGTTTTTTGACAGCATTCTTGACTTGGGAGTGCTGTTAAAGGAGTTACCATGCAAACTACTTAAAGGTCACTGTTTGAGTTACTTTTTCCTTCCATGGTGAAGGTCCTTGGGATTCTTTGAAGCTTTTTCTCTTTTCCTTACAGTATCAAAGGCAATATAATATATAACATTAAACCAAGATAATAGTCTCACAGGCAAGGAATCTGTTAGAACAGTTTAACACCAGAGAAGATGTCTCAGTGATGATTTTTGGGCCGTTTCTTGAAGGTACTGGTGAACATTATGGTGTCCCAGAGACCTTTACACAGTATTTCCCAGTGCTACCTCCTTTTTTTTTTTTTTAAATATATCACAGGAATGTTTTGGCTTTAAGGCCTTGCAGGCTGTGGAATCTGCACCGTGTTCAGTGTGTGCTCCAGACATCTCTCTGAGACAGCATTTCTTTGCAAATCCACTTTTGCCTCAAGTAGTTCTCACCTGCAGATGCTATTTTTGATGCTGAGAATGTCTTAAAAATTAAGTTCTCCAACCTGACTTTGCACCCCAAAATAAAAACCATGCAGATCTAAAAGATCCAGTTATTTATTAAAGTTTGCTGTGTTACTGTGGTAGTCAGAGAATTTTACAGGAGCTTTGTAGCAGTCTGGTGGTGCAGGAGCTGTGTCTCTGCTGGCCTGAGTGTGGGGTTGTGTGGGCACTCAGCTGTTAGATTTTTGGCCTGTTTGAGTCCTGGTTCACCCCTAGGCCCAGCAGGAGGAGGAACCCTGTGTGTTGGCTGCCAGCCAGGCCAGTCACTGTGTTTTGGCTCTGGTGCTTTTCTCTCCCTGAGCCAGTTGCCTCTAGAACATTTGGACAGAATCCAAATCTGGAGAGTGAGTCTGGTGCTCTGGATCTTCTCCAGGAACGGGGAAGGACTCTCTCTTTCTCTCTCTGTTGAGCCTGTTTCCTCTCTGAGCCAGTGCCTAATGCTCTGGATGGGTTCCAGGCCAGACAAGCTGCAGTTGGGCAGGAGCCAGAGGCAGCGAGGCTCCTCCAGCGGCTCGCAGCGAGGAGCAGACCCCACAGAGCTCAGCTGCCCGAGCTGCCCAGGACCCCTCCTGCCCTCCCAGCTGCAGCTCCACAGCCTCCCACCTGCCTCCCACCCACACTTGCCCCTCTCCTGTGCCCGTGGCCTAGCACCCCCATGCCAGGGGTGTCTGCAGCCAAGGCCAGGCTGTCACCGGCCGCTGTGCTGGCAGTGGGACAGCACTGACTCCTGTCACACTGAGCTGGGGCTCCTGGGGTTCAGCTGCCAGCTATGAATGAGAGGGGTGTTGCTTCCTTCCCAGGCACACCTCTAGTGCTGTTAACTGCTCTCCATAGGCATCCCTTATGTTCCAGGCTTTTTTTTTCCCTTTTCCCAAGCTCACTAGCTGGTGGGGAGGGGTTTATTGAGGTTATAGCAAAATAACCTTGTTTCTGGGCTCACCTCTATCATGGCAGAGGGGAAGGAAGGATTCTATTATTTCAAGCTTGATTTTCTCAGCTGTGCAACTTTAAGAATGAGAACCATAGTTTAGAGAAATTAAAATTTAACTTTGTCAGTAGTTTATCTTTCAAACTGAGCCTCCACCAACTTTAGCAGACCCTAAAGTTCATTTTCTCACCTCAGAGAGTTTCTGGACAGGGAGAGTGAGCATGCCAAGCACTGGGACTCTTCCACATTTGTCTTGAAAGGCATCACAAGCTTAGTCCTTCCATGAGCCATAATCTGGCAATTAGAACCAAAAAAGAAAAAGTAAGAAAAACAAACATCACCAGCCCTCCAGCTTTGCCTTCAGCCTGTGCAGTGGAGCCATTCCCTGACTCTGGCTCACATGGCCAGGCTCCTGTTACTTTGGTGCTGGTTTCACTGTCTGCTGCATGCTCACTGAAACCTCCTCCCGGGTGGTAGCTCCGTGACCTACCCAAAAACACTCAGGCTCAGTCCCTGAGGGGCAGGGTGGCATCCCAGCTGCTGCCAGCCCTCTGGTCCCAGTGTCCCTGGTGAGGGTGAGGCTGAGGGTGACTGGTCCCAGTGTCCCTGGTGAGGGTGAGGCTGAGGGTGAGGTGCACGGGCTCCTCTGTGGCTGCTGCACGAGTGCCCTGGGGCACAGATCATCCTCTCACCCTGGACCTTCCCTATGACTGGGCTTGTTCAGCTTCTGTTGGTTGTTGGATGGACACTTTTTATCCCTGGATTTGCTTCACTTGTGGCTGTGCTGCCACCCGTTCTGAGGTCACCAGCCCAGGAGCTCTGGGTGCCAGGGCTGCAGGGGGTGCGTCGGCAGACGGAGGGGAGGCACCATTCCAACACCACTGCTCTGCTTTGTTTCCAGGTTAGGCTGTTGAGATAAAAAGCGGTGGACATTCGAGGGCCTGGGACCTCTCCTCCTGTGCAGCCATGCCCCCTCTCGACGTGCCTGCCAATGCCAGCACTTCCTTCATCAATCCTTACATCACACTCAAGACTGAGGACATCACAGAATCTGACCAAGGAGTCTGAACCAGCTGTTTCCATGGACACAATCTCCATAGTGACAGTGGGAAGGGGAGGGGGAAAAAGGAACCAGGTGGGGGGAATTAAAGAGGGAGGGATAAATATATATATATATAAAGATCTATTTTTTAGTCTTGAAAGACTTTGTTTTAAATGAAAGGTGCGCTATATCCCTTTTGATGCTTTTGATTAAAATTAACAAAACCCCATATAAATTAAAAAAAGAAACCAACCCTGTAGCTAAAGTAAACCTGAAATCCAAAATGAAAGCGAGGCTGATGGACCCCAACGTTGTGTGGGAAAGAACAGTGGAACTGGGAGCAAGCCAAGTGGGATTTGTCTCCCCCTTGCTTTCTTTCTCACAACAGCCAAGGGAGTTCAGTTTTAAAAGGAGAATAAAACCCTCATCAGTCGTAGGGTGTGGGAGGAAGGCTTGGCTGGGGGGTCAGCACTTGTGGGTTATCAGC
>NW_008599951.1:58063-68063 GCF_000691845.1 Merops nubicus
GAGACACTGTGCTAACAGTGGGAGCTTGGGAGACATCTGAGGATTCCTGGGATGAGGCTCAGTGAGAGGCAGCAGCTGCTGCTGGGTGCCAGATCCCGTGCACCTCGGTGGTGTGGGAATGCCCGTGCCCCCCGGGGGAGAGGGACCTGCCCCTGGTGGCCACAACACCCCACCCCAGGTCACTGCGGGGAGCTGCCTGCAGTGCAGGGGGCAGCTGAGGGGCAGATGCAGTTTCCCAGCTGGGGGAACTGGGGGTTGGAGTCTCGGGGGAGTCGACGTCTCTTCAGACCGCCCAGGAAAACCCACTTGGCCCTTTTTGTGTGTTACATTTTGCTTTTCCTGAGGAAGGCAGAGGGAGTGTCAGTGTAACAGCCTACACTAGCTGCTTAGCTGGGGTGGTTTGGGTTCTCTTTTTTTTTTTTTTTTTGTTTGTTTTGTAAATTATGTAATTTTAAAACATTTGGGTTTAAGGAACAACAACAAAAAAAAAAAACCAGGTGTTTTTTTTTTCCTTGTTAAGGCCTTAAGAAAGGGGTTAGTGCATCTTTCAGGGGTCACTCTGCCATGGGAATAAAATAGCTGTTTCACAAACAGTTTTATATAAAAAAAGCTTAAAAAAACCAAAAAAAAATAATAAACTTCATTTTAACCTTGTCTCCTTTTGTTTTGTGCGAGCTCGGTTTGTTTGAAAGGACAGAGACAGTACTACCTGCTGCTTTTCAGTTCTTTGCCTTCATCAGTTCTGCCTTCAGTGAGGACCTTCTGAACTGGCCCAGCAAGAGGAAGACCACAAAAGCTTTTAAAAAACGAAAGTTTGGGATTTGTTTGACGTTCAGAGAGAACAAGCCAACGACTGGATGGATTTTGTGTCAGCCTGAGCTGGTGGGATGTCCCCAGGCCACCCAGTTCTTCCACTCCTGAGGAGGGTGCTGATGCCCAAACCTGCTGTCTGCTGGGAAGCCACTAGAGACAGGGCTCTGACCAGCACGGCTCGGATTTGAAAGTGGGGTTGATATTGTGGGGAGGGAAGAACTATTTTCAAAAGTTATGTACTGGATGCTTGCTCAGCTCCTCGCGTTTTTGAGTATTCAGCACATAAAAAATGAAATCTATGATAGCTCATATTAAGATATCTATTTTAACTCTATTTTTAAAAGATCAATTTAAAGATTTGGGAGATAATTTGGCAGTTATTTATTTCTAGAAGCTGCTACTCTTGCTGATAAGTCTGTGGGAAGAAAGGGCAGCCTTCTGCTTGCTCCTTTCCCAGTAGCAGCTCTGAAGTTAGTATGTCCTTCTACATAAAGAACTAGACCTGTTGTGATCTATGTCACTAATGTGTCCTGAATTGGTGCTGAAAATATTTAACTGCTGGTGTAGTCAGAAAAAAAAAATCATTTTTAGCTTAGTTAATGTGATTGAGTAAATGACTTCTTTTCAACTGAATAAAAATTGGTTTTTTTTTTTTTTTTTTCCCTAGTGTCTGTTCTATTCTACTGGTTCTGGAAAAAAAAATGTTACTGTTACTGCATTATGTTGGTGAAAAGTCAACTTGGTACTTCAGCAGCAGAGGACTTCTTACAGGTGGTGTCACGCAGCAGAGGGAGAAGGTTTTTGGGTGGCTGGGAGGGGGTTCTGGAGGTTTTTGTGGGTGCTCATGGCAGTTGTGGAGACTCAATGGCTTTTGGTTGGAAAGTCGTGGGAGCCGTGCAGAGCAGATAAATAAATGGTACCACCCCTGACTCCATGAGAAAGACTTCTTAGGGGGGAGTGTTTAAAATCCTTCAGATGAGCTGGCACTTGGCCCCTCCTCAGCGTGGGGGCTGAAGGTGAGGGCTGTGCCCCAGGCTCATGAGCTGGTCATACCTGTGTGTTAAGCAATCAGAGCTACCATGATTCTCTAAAACCAAGGCAGGAGTTGAACCCAGTGTGCAGTGGCTTCCTTGGGAGAACCTGGAAATGATCCCCAATGGTTGGAAAACCCAGCTGGGAGTAAAAATGTCTTTTGGCTCAGAAGATACAAAGTGCCTGAGTGGATTCAGAAAGCTGGGGTACAAAACATTTACTGGCTGCCTCCTGCAAAAGCAACTAGTGGCTTGATGTTATGGATACCCTGAACTTGAAGGAAAGGAAAAGGTTTGGAAATCTTGGCTAATTTAGGATTGGTGGAGCAGAAATGACCTGCAGCAGAATCTTCTTTACAGCATCTCTGTGTTTTTACTGAAAGCAATGGCCTGCCAGCTGCCTGGGAATGACCTGTGTGGATGAGGAGTGACCTCATGAGAGTGTGGACAAGGCAGCTCCTCTGCAGAGTGTTTCCCTGCACTGTTGGGACTCCTGACAGGATGGAGGCTTACACCAGCTGCTGGCACCTGGGCGTGGAGGTTCAACTGCCCAAACTTTGGCATTCCCATTTAGAAAGGAGGCTCCAACAGCTCACCTGAGTCATTGCTGCTGAGCACTGCCAAGGGAAGGGTGATGTTCTGCAAGGGAGGTGCCGTGGAGCCAGCGTGCGGAGGGGCTTGTCCATGGGAACTGGTCAGAGTTCACTGGAATGGGGACAGAGGAGACCCTTCCTCAGGACTGGGGGAGGCCCTGGGGTACCCATGGAGAGACACTCACAGAGCCAGGAGCTGCTGACGGACCTCTTCATCACAGATCTTTACTGCATGTGAAATGTACCCTTGGCAAGCTGAGGTGTGGAGCACTGTGGAGCTGGCAGTGAGCACTTGCCCAGGAATTGCCTCAGCTGCCTTGAGTGTCCTGGATGTGGCAGAAACACTTGCTAGAGGGGCACAGATTTGCTTTGTCTGACCAAGTCTCCATCTTACCAGAGTGACCTGAAGTACCAGTGTCCTGGTTCCGTGTAAAAAGGGGTTCAGGGCAGGACCCACACGGAACAGAACTATGTACTCGCCTCTCCCCCACCCCCTCGAGAGAGAGAGAGAGAGAGAGAGACACTTTTTAAAAAAAAATGAAGTATATTGTTCAACAAGGAACAGAAAACGAAAAAAAGGGAGGTAAGGAAAAATAATATATATAAAGATCAGGGGAATAATACAAAAAAACAAAATATACAAAACCCTCAGAAATGGTTCCAGGGTCCCACGGAGTGAAAGGAGAACTTTCCTCTCTGAGCTCCAAGGCAGGAGTGAAACAAGAAACCACTCCCTGCCTCTTATCAGAGTGTGTGTGGGAAGGGGAGGGAATACAATGGTTTCACCCCCACCCGGGGTCCTCCCAGTTGCTGGAAGGTCACGACCCCATTCCAAGCCTTAAACCACAACAACCAGTCCTCTAAAAGTGTAGAAAACTGAATCTCAATGCCAGACCTTTCAAAGTGGAACAGGGTACCTGGATGGCTGAGGATGAATAAATTGTCATTGGTTTGGATTATTTTTTTTCATGATTAAAAGTTGTGTGAAAAAGGAAGAGTAGAGGTAACACAGGTTCAGTTACAGATCTGGAAAAATACAAAGATGCAGCAAATATTTTGTGATTTTACTGGCTTTACTCTGAGAAGTTGAAAGGGGAGTTGCAGTCTTAGTTTGGGGTTACAAATCTGTCCATATGAGAATCTTGTTTGGCTGTGGAATATTTCTAACAACCATGTTTGGTTTTGTTGGGGATTTTTTTGTTTATGTGCATTTTTGTTAGGGTTGGTTTTGTTTAAGTTCAAGCTACTGCAGCATATTGTGAGTCAGAGAATTTAGTCAATAAAGGTAGAGGGCAAAAGTAATTGCTAGAAAGTTGTGGGAGGCCAGTGACTCTCCTGTACTTTCTCTGTGGCAGTGTCATGCCAAAGAGAGCTGGGCTAGTGCCCATCACTGGAGGATCACCTCCATGCAGGTGCCCTGTGCTGCCAGCTCCCAGAGACCCGTGGCATTCAGCTGGAAATTATGGAGTAAAGCTGCCAAGGGAAGAGGGAGGTTTTCCTTGCAGCATGGAGAGCAGTGACGTGTGCTGGCATTGTCTCTACAAAGTGTTCATTTGTTTACTCTGCCTGTAATTTTGGTCAGGTCCAAAAGGTTCTCCCTGTCATCCAGCTGCCAAGTGAGCAGGGTGCTGCTTCCAGGCTCTTTGCCTAGGATTTCATTTCTTACTGGGACCCATCTCCTAGTTGGCACCTTTACAGAAGGGAGCCTGAATTGAAGGGGAGGCATTGCTCCCTTGCTGGCTTCTTTTGAGGGGCTATATTGAGCCAAGGTTGCTTCCCCTTCCTTCTCATCCTCTAGGAGTTTCCTCTCATTTATTGCTTCACTCATTTCACTTCATTCATGCTGTGCTTTCAGGTTTTTGACCTTACCTGGTGAGCCTTAGAAATGCTGATATTTCTCAGCAGCCCTAGAGAGAGTTACCTCCCAAATAAATAGTTTGGAAAGTAAGCTTTTAGCTCAGAGCAAACCTCCTGTGAAGGAATTCACCTGCCCTGGCTGGGGTCTTCTGTGGGATAAACCCCTCAGGTGAACACACCCGGGTCATCTCCAAATGCTGCTTTGGCTGTGGGTGGTGGCTGCAGCTGCCAACGTGCCTGGAGGTCATGGGGGGGTTGGAGGTCAGCACTCCCTGACTTTGAGCTGTATCCTGACAGTGGTGTTCTGAGTTTTACTGAAATTACATCTTTTCAGTGCCACGTCTTTTAGTATGGAGCAGCAGAAGACGGCAGAGAAGTTTTCAGGGAAGGAGCTGGAAGGAGCTGGGAGGTGCTCTGTGCTCACAGCATTGTAACAAGAGGTCTGCGTTGTCTAGTGAGAATCCCATGAGCTGAAGCCAGTTTATCAAAGCAGACTCACCACATCTAATGGTTTTATTAAAAATGGAAAAATCTGTGCATTTTATAGCATTTCTATTAGGAAAACTTAACTGGGCTTCCACTGGACTTCCTGCACCTGAGCTGTGTTTCCTTCTTGGAAGACATGTGGAATCCTTTGATTCTTACACACTTTAGATTATCCTGAGGATGTTATTTTGGGGACTGTTGGAATTGCTATGACTACATACCCAACCTGAGCCACGTGGCATAACAGTATCTTCATTTTTCTCATGCACTTTTTAATCAGCTGGTGTCAAAGCATCTTGGGTGTTAGACAGATCTCACAGCTCCCATTTGTAGTTGGAAGAAGCACAGGAAAGCAGACAAATTATTGCTCAGTGTTGTATGATAAAACTAGGAACTGGTGATGGGAAATGGTTCTCCAAAAGGCAAGAAAGGACTTGTTCAAAGCAGAACAAAGGCTGATTTAATGTGACACACGTGGGTCTGGTGATACCTTTGCTGCTCTGGGGATCCAGGATGAAGAGGTTCCTGTAGGAGTGGAGGCTGCAGTCTGGCTGCTCAGCTGGTGTCCTGCTGCAGCCAAAGCCTGAGGAGGAATCACAACAGCAAAACTACGTGGCCACTGGGAAGGGGAACTGCAGAGCTGCACTCTGCAAGGAAAGAGGCAGAGCTTGTGACACGCTGCAGGTGGGAGATGTTTTCAGCGACCAAAAGCAGAGGCAGGACAGAGCAGACCAATTCTGCAGACCCTGGACACATTTCCAGAGTTGTGTTCAGTTCTGCTCCACTGTGAAGGTCCTTGGCCCTGCAGGACGGGGCAGCTCCCAGAGCTGTGGGGTGGAGGAGCACACTGCAGGGGTGGCTGTGGGCACGGGGGCTGCCTCAGCCACACAGCTCAGCTCTGCCAGAAACAGCAGCAGCGTGTTGCCACAGGGACACGAGGGACCTGGGAAGAACTAGAACCATTCCTTACAGAAATCTGGGAGAGAAACCTGGCAAGCAGCATTGGAGTGTGGTTGTGGTGCTACTTTTGGACTGCACAGAATGGCTGATGAACAAATCAGAAGCAGAAATCACTAAACCAAAGGAGTGTGGGTTGTGGCTCCAGAAGAGGAAAAGAAGGTGCTACTTTTGGACTGCACAGAATGGCTGATGAACAAATCAGAAGCAGAAATCACTAAACCAAATCCAAATTCCTAATAATTGGCAACAGTGACTGCAGGCTGCCAGTAACTGGGACAAATTCTGCTTTGCAGCGTGGCCTGGCGTCAAACTCTGCCCATGACCCACATGGAACAGATTGTCCTCTGAGCTGGGGGTGAGTACTGCAGCTTTAGGGCCTAAAATTCCTCTCAAAAATGAGGAGAGGTGAGAAAACCTTTTACAAGTGGACTAACAGTGTGAAAGAGCCAGGGAGAAATAACAGGTCAGTAGAGGAAGCCATAGGAGGTTTGTTCCTGGGGCTCCTTTTAGGGAATGCCAAGAGGAGGAGACCTGAGACTATCAGAAAGGTGTTTGAAGGTCTGGAGTTGCCAACAGCAGAGGTGGCTGTTGCTGGTGACCCTTTCTGTGTGAAGAGTTTTGGAAGATGAGTCTAGGTAGGTACCATGCCAAACTCACTCTGCACCACAGCAACAGGCTCTGAAATCACTTCCTGACACAGAACAACCTTTATGCATCCAAACAGTTGTTCCAAACAGAGGAAAGTCTCTGGTGTGCTTCAAAAGGGAACTCTGGCCAACCTGGGTGGGTTGGTCCCTTCTCAGAGCACACATACTTCATCTCAGTTTCCTACCTCCAGCTGACAGCAGCCCACAGAAGCTGGAACACAGAGGCCAGTGTTCATTCTCTGGGTGTACAGGGTTATTCCTCCCCATCTGGACCAGTCTCTCTCACTCTGGAGTGCCACAGACCAGCAGGGTGTTGGCTCATGGGCGCAGGGCCTGTGTTCAGGACACAGGAGCACTGAGGTTTGTTGTCTCCTTATGTGACCTGGATTTCAAAACTGGCAAGTTCTCAGGTTTTTTAAGCAATGCAACATTTTTTAAAGTGTTATTACCACAAACCCATTCTTTTTTTTTCCTGGCTAGCTCAGCCCTGCACCTTGCCTTGCTCGGAGCTGTGGGCAGAGGCTGCACCACCCCTCCCAGGGCCAGGGGAGCGGGCAGGGGGAGGGACCTGCTGCTGCTCTGGGGGTGGGGGGGTCGGTGGTGCTGAGGAGAGGGGCAGGGTCGGTCTGCTGGGGGCCCCAGTGCTTCTCAGGGCACCTCTCTGCACTCCTAACCCGGAGCATGGCACCACATGGCCTTAGGCACCCGCTCCATCTCTTGGCCAGCTTAAAAACCACACAGAAAATACTGGTCAGTCTTCCTTGCAGCCACCACCTCTGGTTCTTCCTGTGGAGAGGTCTCTGCTTACAGCTGCCTCCTGGGTGAAAGAGCATGGGGAGCTCTGTGCATTGAACAGAACCAAAATTACAGAGCTGTAGAAGATAAAAAAACATGAACACAGGAAAAGGAGCTTATTATGTGCAGTTGCTGTGAGAATGTAGCAGCTGCTGTTGGCACAAGTGACCCACGTCTCGTGTGGGGTGAGAACCAGAGGCCACCAACTGGCTAAACACTCCTTAATAAGATCTCGCCTGCATTTTCTTAATTTCTAATTTCTATCTCACTCCATATGCTCCCACTGTTATTAATCAAGCTGTGGGCACGACCGAGCCAATATTTCAAATCAAAACAGTTATTTGGGGGTTTCGTGTTCATAAAAAAAAGATAACTCCATTCTGATTTCCAGCCCACACTGGGGTTTGTGAAGCGTAAACTGGCACGAGGAACATCACACAGAAATCAACCAGCCTGTCAGAGGAACTCACAAAAACCTTCTCTGCCCAGCACACTGATTAAAAATTTCTGAACACTGACTTGTACTCCAGCCCTTGTTTATGCTGACAGGAAAAAGTGCAGCTAAAACCAGGAGAAATTGCTGCTGAGAGCTCGACGTGCGTTCTGCATGGAAACAGCAAGAGAATAAACTCTGTGCCCTCACAGCAGGCACACTCTGCTCTCACAGATGATTAACAGAGGCTTTAGATCATCAAAATTGTATGTTTGAGGTTTTTTTTTTCATTTTAAGAGGATTAATTTGGGCAAAAAGTGCTGGGACAAACGCACGGTTTAGTTTTGCAGTTGAAGTTATTCATAGATGCCTAACGGAATCCCTGTGAGTCCTTCAGCTCATCTGCTGCTGCCTTCACGGACTGCTGGACAAAGGGCAGAATTCAGGAGCTCATGAACTGCCTGACAGAACAACCCTCAGCTTGTGCCTGGGGGTACCAGCCACGTTTTCATCTGCAGTCCAGCCTGGCCTGCCAGCCCAGGTGCCCATGCCAGCGAGTCTGCCCTCCAGACCATGCTGCCTTTTCCAGGGCTTCCCTCCTGGCCTTGGATTTCTGTCAGTCACTATTTTTGCTCTCTCTTACCATGAGTTCCTTCCCCTCGGAGCTCCTCAGGGAGCATTGGGACCGTTGGGAATTGTGCTGGTTCATTAGTGAGCAAAACCAGAGGAGTCTTCTGGGTTCTGCAGCTTACCAGAAGCCACGTGGGTTTTAGTGGCTGGAGGAGCCCACTGCAAGGATGGAAATTCTCCAGTCAGGCTCCTCCGTCGAGGGGCAGCTGAACTCGTGTCACTTCTGCCATGGGAACCGTGTCCCCAGTGCTGTCCCTGCTGGGCCACTCAGACGTGTCCATGACCTGCCCACCTGCAGCAGCTTCCCATGTTCATGAGCTGCCCCCCTGCAGGTGCTTCCCACGGCTGGCATGGCACAGCCAGTGCCCGTGCCTGGTGCTGTGTGAGGGTGTCCAACAGCCACGTTCGTGCCAACGCCCTGAGCCCCTTCCCTGCCCTTCAACCTGGGGAAAACTGGTGTTGTTTCTGCTGGCACCAGGGAGGGTGCTCTGAGCCCACCCTGGCTAAAGGCATGGGGGTCAACATCTTCCAGCACAAAGGTGTCTCTCTGGGGTGAGAGATGGGCCCAGACCCACCTCGGGTTTGGGATCAAGGTCAGAGTAGTTGCTTCATAGGAACCAGGGACGTACATGGGGAGGGGAGGGGATGGGATGGGATAAAGTTCAACTAAGCTTCACTCTGGTGATGAGTGAGCTGCTGTGGCTGATACAGGAACAAGGGGAGGGAGCCCCAGGGAATTTCAAGAAGAGAAGCCTGAAGAACAGCTCTCTTTGCAGTGTTGGAAGGCTGGCAGCAAGTCGTGGCAACAGTAACTATGAAAGTTTTGGCTGTTTCAGTTCCGCCGACTGCTTTGTTACGATTGTTTAAAATCCCTTTCTAATGGCTGAGATCGTTCTGAGAATTCCATTGTTCAGCTGACCTCCTGCTCATCCGTTGTCAGGAAAGCTTCTGGTGCTATTTTCCTTCCTCAGTTTAATGCCTGGAAGCTTTGCAGGCGGAGTTTGGCAGGAGGCAGCTCTCTGTTGGGCAGACACTTTGCACCAGCTCCCTGGAGCTGTGCTCAAACCTGGCTGTGGTACCAGCACTCCAACGCTCGGCCAGCGTGCGCTTCAGCCAGCTCTCAGTTTTTCAGCTCAACCCCCCTAGATGTCTGAGTGGAGCAGGTGCTGGGTCCTGCTGGCTGCCAGGGCCTGGCCAGGGCGAGTGGCAAGTGTGAGGCTGGTCTCCTCCCTGCTCCCCATGCCCCCTTCCAGCACTGAAGCAGTCGGGAGATGGTCCAAGTGAAGATGAGACAGGCAAAAGGGGGGCTGACAAAAGGAGGGGAAGGAAAGACCAAAAACGCCCGGGGCTGGCCCTGAGACCATGTTTTCTGGGCTCAGAGGAGGCCACCAAAGAGAAAAGGTTTCTGATGTCTTCACCAGCCCCATCTCTGCTGTAGCCTGGGAGACGGACAGCCAGGGAATGAGAGGAACAGGCATTTGTGCTGTTCCAAGAGGCTCTGCTCCTCCAGAACGAGCCACTGGTGAGGCTGGATCCATCTGATGGTGTCAGGGGAAAGCAATCAGCCTGCTGGGACCTGCCTGAACATTTCTAAAAGCTGTCTAGTGTGCAGCCCAACAAAGGTAGAGAAAAAGCTCATCTATCCAGAGGCTTTTTGGAAAGTTGTCAACTCTGTGTGTGTTTGTGTAGTATTTTTTTTTTCCTGAAAGCTGGTGCATTTCTCCAGTTGCAGCTTTGTCACTTTGTGGATATTTT
>NW_008599951.1:69213-72501 GCF_000691845.1 Merops nubicus
GGAGAGGAGAGGAGAGGAGAGGAGAGGAGAGGAGAGGAGAGGAGAGGAGCAGCAGAAACTTGCTTGGTTTCTTGTGGAAACTTTGTCTTGGGCCAAAAGAGAAAGACCAAGCAGCAGACGGGCTCCAGAATGTCACTGCTGCTGTGGCTGGGCTCCCAGCTGTCCTCCTGCTGGAACAACATCTCTCTCCTGGGAGTTTTCCTGACGGTCTTCGTGCTGCTGGTTGACCTGATGAAGCGTGGGAGGCGGTGGAGCCGCTGCCCCCCTGGGCCCCCCTCGCTGCCCTTCCTGGGGACCATGCTGCACGTGGACTTCCGCAGGCCCCACCGCTCCTTCGGCCAGGTGAGTGCCCCCCCCGGGCAGCCAGGGCACCCGGAGGCCACGGGCAGTGCCCTCTCCTGCTGGCAGGATGAAGTGACTGCTTGAGGACACTGACCTGGCCTGTGCCCCTCACAGCACCCCAAGGCTCACCACGCCCCCAGCGCTGGGTGACCCCTGCCCTGCTGTGGAGCTGCCCAGCAGCTCAGCCCCCCTGCAGGCGTGGGTGTGAGGGCACAGGGAGCACGGAGCAGGGGGCACAGCTCGCAGCAGACAAACCACAGGGGCTTTGTGCTTGGGGCTGCAGACTCTAAAGGCCTTTTCTCCAGGCTGGCACAGTTCAGCTGCCTGTCCAGAATCTGCCAAATGGAGAAACTAAACACAGCATTTGATTTATTTGCTTGTCTATAGTCCAAAAGATCATTTTCAAATGACATCACGTCAGGGTCACGCTCATCTTGACCAGCAATCACGTTTAATGGTGTATTTCTAGTGCCAGTGCAACGCTAACTCCCTTTCCAACCCCACTGCAAACTGTCTTAAACACTTCAGTGCCTTCCCTCGGTACGGTGCAGAAATGAGGGCACGAGGCCTTTTAAACAACACAAGACAGAAAAGAAGAGAAGCAGAGCAGGGCAGTGCTGCTGTGAGACTACCAACAGTGTGCCCCCAGAGCAGGGGAGCTCCCCTGCCTCCCTGGGCTCTGCCCATCACAGGGCTCGGCCCTGGAGGAGGCAGCTCGGTGGCCAGCTGGCACGGGGAGGGCAGGGCTGCCAGGCTCCGTGGCTGTGCACCCCCCTGCTGCCAGCAGCACGTCTCAGGGGTGCCAGAAGCTGCAGGGCGTGTGCCAGCTGCCACTCTCCCCAGCCATGGACACTCCTTTTAGGGAGAAAATTGGCTCCAGTGTGGACTTGTCTCTTCAGATGTGTTTCTGGGAACCAGGCTCTGGGTAGATCTTCAGGAACAAATGCAGATTAAGAAAAAGAATAAATGAATTACATACCACCTTCTCAATACTGCCTTCCAGCAAGAGCAGACTAACTCAAAACCTGCCTAGCCTTTCAAATCAAAATAAATACAAGTATTGGGAAATAATTTTGTTTTGAACATGCAGCCTTTGAAAGATCCCCAAGAAAGTCCTCGACCTCGTGTTGGCAGATAAAATCCAAAATACTTGGACACTGGTCTTGGCAAGTTTGGGCAGGAGGGGTGTATCCTAAAGCTCTCTGCCCAGAGCACTGCTCCCTGCTCCAGCTGCAGTCTGGCACTGCTCTGGGATGTCGCAACGCAAAGACAAAGGTCAAAGAAGAGCTGAAGTCCTCCCAGAAAAAGGAGGCCAAAAGTAGACCCGGAAGGCCCCAGGGAAGGCTGGGGTGGTATTTCTGATAGCAGGTCCAGCTCATTATCACAGATGGGCTTTTTTCTCCCGGCAGCTTCAGAAGAAATACGGGAACATCTTCCACCTCCAGAACTGCTGGACCAACGTGGTGGTGCTGAACGGGTTCAGGGTGGTGAAGGAGGCCCTGGTGCACCGGGCAGAGGACTTCGCTGACCGCCCCTACCTGCCCATGTACGAGCACCTGGGCTATGGCAGGGACTCTGAAGGTAAATCCCCTGGAGCCAGACACCTCCTGCACAGGGAGGGCTGGGGGGTGGTGGGTAGGTGTGAGATTTTCTCAGTACAGTGCAGCCTTCTCCTGTCCCTCTGCTCAGTCTTCGGGCACGTGAGGAAGAAGTTCTTCCCCATGAGAGTGGTGAGACCCTGGAATGGGTTGCCCAGGGAGGTGGTTGAGGCCCCATCCCTGGGGGTCTTTAAGGCCAGGCTGGAGGAGGCTCTGGGCAGCCTGATCTAGTGGGAGGTGTCCCTGCTCATGGCAGAGGGGTTGGAACTGGGGGATCCTTGTGGTCCCTTCCAACCCTGACAGATTCTGATCTGTTTTAGCAGAGGACTCAGTAGTGTTGGCTTGATGGTTGGATTGATGATCTTGGAGCTCTCTTCCAGCCTAAAGGATTCTACGATTCTCTTCTATTCTGGTCACTGCCCAGCATCCAGCTCGGCTCCCATGGGGTGGCACAAGCTGCTGCCCAGTTCACACCAGCTAAGGGTGCAGTGCTGAATGGTTTGGGTGCTGATCCCTTTATCCTTAGCAGCACTTGTTGCTCCCACTGAAGCCCCCTCCCCCTTTGCTAGCCACGCATGTGCATTGGAAGGTGCAGTGATCAGTTTTTAGCATTGCCCTAGGAACAAGCTGCACAAGGTCAGATTTTCATCTGTCCACACAGACCTGTAGCCCCAAACTCACATTTGCTACTCTCCAGTGAACTTTGCTTGATGTCCAGGTCAGAGCTCCTGACATTTGCTCATCCATAATTCCAGGGATTGCTATAGCAAGATACGGGCACACGTGGAAGGAGCTAAGGAAGTTCACACTCTCAACCTTGAGGAACTTTGGGATGGGAAAGAGGCCCTTGGAGGAGAGGGTGAAGGAGGAAGCTGGATTTCTGTGCTCTGCAATCAGATCTGAAAAAGGTTTGTCCCATCCAGGAGGACTGAGAAATCACAGCAAAAGGCAATACAGTGATGCAGAAGGAGGAGTAATGCTCAATGCAGAAACCCTCCAGCCACTCTGTTTTGCATGCAGTGCTCTCCTCCTAAGCAGTGTTGCTGCTCTACATACTCCAGTCACCCTGCTTGCCCTTGGAGCCACTTCCACTTTACACAGTGGCGCTGCTGTCACACTATTGCACCTGAAACAGGCATCAGATAGGAGAGAAATAAAGAAAAATATAAATATCATTATATATTTGCTCTCCTCCTAAGCAGTGTTGCTGCTCTACATACTCCAGTCACCCTGCTTGCCCTTGGAGCCACTTCCACTTTACACAGTGGCGCTGCTGTCACACTATTGCACCTGAAACAGGCATCAGATAGGAGAGAAATAAAGAAAAATATAAATATCATTATATATT
>NW_008599952.1:0-274 GCF_000691845.1 Merops nubicus
GTGTTAGGTATGTAGTAGCAAAGGAAGTAGGAATATTGCTGCAGGGAGAGAACCTGCATTACAGTCCAGCTGTAAAGCTGTTGTCATTTAACATTGTTATCCCTCCTCTCCAAGTACTTTTACCATACTGAAACTAGAAGTAATTGTCTATTGCTAGAATTCAGCTTTGCTTCTTGTGTTTTCAACGCAGGCTGCTCCAACACTTGTTCCAGTGAGCAAGAGAATGTTTACTACTGTTGCGTATGTGCGCCGTGTAATCCTATGGCCTTAAAAA
>NW_008599953.1:0-11737 GCF_000691845.1 Merops nubicus
TGGAGCCAGCTTGGGGAGCAGCGCTCGGGCGGGTGCTGTGACTCACTGTTCACCCAGGACTCGGAGGGGAACAGGGTGATCAAACACTGGTAGGTGACCTTCAGTGGGTCAGCTAGCGACCTCCTGTGAAGCCTCAGGAAAGCGGTTTTTGGTAAGAAAATGGCCCATTAGGTGGGTGTACCCATTGGTTCTGTAGGTGTGGTCTAGCTGGTGTAGGCAGGAGACCCATGTGGCAGGGAGGGCTTTGTTGTTCTCTGAAATTTTGCTTTAATAAAAATAAAATTGAAATAATTTGTAATGGTTTGACTGGTTCACAGCCTGTGTGGCCGAGGCCTGGCTGCTGTTCCAGGCTTGGCCGGGCCCCACACCATCTGTTGCAGGGTCGCTGCCTCGAGGCGTGGTGAGGAGGGCTGTGAGAGCAGAACCCTGACAGCACAGCCCTTCTGGGTGAGGCTGATCTGTAACCCAGGGAGGCAGCAGGGGAGCCCACGAGGGCTCAGGCATCACTCTGGCCCTGGGATGAGCACCCTGAGTGGGGCTGGTGTAACTGTCTGTACGTTGCTCCTGCGGCTCCCTTTTCCACATTGCCTAAAAAACTGTACGTTGCGCCTGCGGCTCGTTGGACGCGATGCCCTGCGCTGGACTGGAGGGGACTTCAGAGCATGGCTGGATTGAAGGGCAGGCACCAGCTGCTCAGGAGCCCCCGGGGTCACGAGCAGCAGAGTCCATCAGAACAGCTGCTTTGTCAGCAGCAACTGCCCAGTATTTTATTTAAATCTTGAGTCTGTCTAACACTGTTAAGCTTTGCCATCTAAGGCAGCTTTACTTTCCCATGGGGCCAGAATTTCAGGAGCTACATCACAGTGCAGAAGTTAAATCTTGCCTCCAGGCTGTACCTGGAGCCTCTCCCCAGAACAGGGACTCACAGGCAGGTGGATTCCCACCAAGTCCTTGCACAGAAGAGCTGTACTGGGAGCTGGGGAAGGATCCCATCAACAGCAGCTCTTGGTGTACAGCTGCATCACCTCCCTGTAAAACTGATCAAATGGTAAATGCTGTTCCTGCTCTCTCACCAGAGGCAGTATCAGCCTCTTCTCACTTCTAAGGTGGGGACTGATGGTTTAACTTTCCAAGGGCTGAGGGCCTGCTGGGGTCAGAAACTCCTCAGCACCTGAGTGCCTTCACCTGCAGCACCCCCAGCCCACTCTCCAGCTGCAGCAGCTGAAATCCCACTCCACCCCCTCCCCAGGATCCGGGCACTGCCGCCGACACGTTTGGACACGGGGACATCAATATCAGAGACAACCACTGTCTTATTAAGGCTCCATTTTATATAAAGGAAAAAAAATCATACTTTAAATACAGCCATGAGGAACATTGCAGAGAACGTGTAGCCGCAGGAAACCTTCAGCTCGTGGGACTGTAGCCACAGACAACACCAAGTTCCTCCTTCCCTTCTCTCAGGTGACAGCTCGTGTGGCAGGTGCTCGGTTCTTAGCGTCAGTGGTTCAATAAATAGACCTTCTGAATGCTAAATAAAATACTTTATCTGAATACAAGGATAACTAATGAAACATTAAATTACTGGCAAGAAATTAAGGCCATTCTGTCATGCAACTGTGGGGCTGATGTGTGAGTTAAACACCCAGAGCAGGCTGAGTGCAGCCGGCATGCCCTGGACCCCAGGGAGGGGCTGGGTCAGGGGCTGTGCTTCCATCCTGCCATCGGCTCAGACACGTCCCTGGGAAGATGCTTTTTACCATGGGTTCAACAACCTCCTGCAGGCTGACGAGCAGGCCCTGTTAATTAGCTTATTCTCAGCAGCTCTGTACCATACTTGGAAAAAGAACTGGATGTCTGACATCCCTTTATACTGGAAGTGGTAACTGGTTATCGTGTAACAGGGCTGTTGTAAATTAATGCTTAACTGGAACCTAAGGAAAATCGTAGGTAGGAAGAACCTTGTCCAGCAGCTCTCATTGCACTCCTCAGAAGATCCTTATCAGTAACATCAAAACACAGGTGGAAAAGAATTTCCATCTTCTTAAAAAGTTTTTATCTTAAATACAACAATACACTGAAGACACATCAAATCCGCAGGGTCTTGCCTCAGTCAGTGTCCGGTGCAGAAATCGTTTCTCATTCGTAAAAGAGGCAAAAGGCTCAATCCTCAGGAAGGCAGCTACTGTGGAGGATATTTGGGAGCATAATACTTTTGCTTACAGAGTTTAATGATGGTAACATCATTTCTCCTTCAGGGCCAGGTCTTCGTCCTTTAGGGCAAATTTTCTTCTCAGAACTTCTGCTATAAGAACGGCTGGGTCCTCCTCCTTCATCGAAGTTCGGGTTCTACAGGGAAAACAAAAGGGCAGTGTATTAATTAGTAAGAAGTGCCAAAACCAGCTCTGGTTAGAGTCTTTCCAGTATTTCTTTGCAGCCTTTACCATCAGCTTTTGTTGCAAGTGGAGGAGGTGCAAGAATGACAGAAAACGACAAAATGCAGCTAAAACTTCAGCCCTATCATGTTGGCTGAGAAAAGCTGGAGCTCATCTGAGGATCGAGGCATGTCCTGAGAAAGCTCAGCATCAAAGCTCTATAATTTGTATCAAAATGTGTTAATAATTAAAATAAAACTTCATTAATTATTTACAGCCTATGTGCCCTCAATATAAATCTACAAATTGTCTGGGTCTGGTGTTTGAGCTGAAATCCTGGAAATGCTTTTGTTGATGCCAGAGGCATCCAGACACAACCCTTCCTTCTGGAAGGGATGCAGAGAAAGCCCAGAGCACAGGGTCTGGAGCCCTCCCCAGATCTTCCTTCCACATGGGTGAACCTGAGAATTCAGTTACCCAAATATCTGTCAGCTGCCTCTGCAGAGGGCCAGGGGAAACCAAAGCAGCCAGAGGAGGAGGTGACACGGACAGCAGTGAGGAGACACAGCAGGGACATGGCTTCAACCACGGGGACGAGCCCTCCCTGGCAGGGTGCAGACACAGGCAGCCCACAGTGGGGTGAGGAAAGGAACCTCTGCCCCTCATGGGCACCACTGTCCTGCAGTGAGGCACAACCAGCAGCTGGCCACGGAGCTCCAGCCTCCAGCTGCAGTGTCTCAGCCCTTCCTGGCCACTCGACGGGCCGAGGAAATACTCATGGAGCAGTGGAGCTGTTCAGTCCCCTAACAGCAAGACCAGCAGGTCCCGGTGTTCTCGCAGCCCGGGCAGCTCCTCAGCTGCCTGTCCTTCAGCCCCAGCCCCACAGAGACACCGAAACAGCCCCAGATCCCCTCTGTTCCAACATCCACAGCTCTGCAAGCGCTCCTCACTCATCCCTGGAGCTTCAAGCACCAAGTCCAAAACAGGGGCACCCAAGAAGCATCTCTGTAGTTACCTCATTAAGCATCATTCAATACCTGCTCACACAGCTCCAGCCACACAGGAGGACCATGTCTAGGAATTAAAGCTCATCAAGTAATGAGCATCAGTCATATATTTAATATCATTTTTCAACTACCTGGGATTTTTTTAAACAGCTTTAATGAAGCTGTAACAACCATACCCTAAGACGTCACTGTTGCATGTGGGAGGCAAGTTAGAGGCTGGGATAGAGAACTAGAGGAGAGGAAAACAGTTCAACTCCAGCAGAGAAGAGTCTCGAGGGTCTCTGTTGGAGCATTCCCAGCCAGGACACAAGCAGCAGCACGTGTGCCCCAGCTCCTGCCTGATCCATCAGGGGACTGCATGGGGAGAAGGGTCCTGGGGGCTCCTTTGCCCACTGCCCCCAGTGAGGGGGGATTTGGCAGCTGTCCCCTTCCCCCCAGGTATTCTACAGTAAAAACTCATTGCTCTCCCACACCTTCTATGACATTAGGAAGAACCAAGGCTGCTGGTAAACCCTTTCTTTGTGCAGCAGCCACCTCCCTCCCCCTCACTCACACAGCTTCTTTCCCAGGGTAGCAGCAAGATCAAACGCCTCCAGCCGTTTTTAGCTGTTCTCACCCATCCTGTCAGGGATCAAAGTCAGACTGTGACCCCGTTCTATGGCCACGTTCCCTGTCACCTCCACACTGCTCCTCAGAGCAACCCCCAGCAGCACCCGGCTCCTTGGTGCCAGCAGGAGCCTGCCTGGCACACGCAGGCACAGACCAGGAACACCTTGGATCTCCCTCCTGCAGTCTGTGGAGCTTTCCTCCCCGAGCAACGTGTGGTTCCCTGGCTCCCTCTGCTGCAGAGGGTGGCAGTTTTCTCACCCTGCTTCCAGAGGAGGCTGGCGTAGCCAGTCTGCACTAATTAGAAGACTGATAACGACATCGTTAGGTGGGAGTGCTTACTCCCAGAGGTACACACCCTGCTGATAACGTTAAAACATCAAATGTCACAAGGTGAAGTGTCTGCAGGACGCTTCCCAGAGCCAGCAAATGACCATCAGAAGGGATGGTTTTAGTCCTAGGTGAGTTACCCAAAGCCTCACCCAAGCCCTGCTGAGCCCACGTGGCCCAGGCACACAAACCAGCAGGATCTGCCTGAAGAATTCTCTCTCCCTTTGCCCAATAATTCAAAATTATGGGGGGATGCCCACAGCCCTGCTCCACAACAGGCACAATTCACCTGCAGCCCGTGAATCCTCCCTGTCCCCAGGGAAGGCAACAGGCAAGTGAGTGTTTCAGCCTGGAGTGACATTTAACACTGGGGAAAAGAAGAGCAGAAGGGACTACAGGTGTGTGACATTCTGGGTGCAAGCTGAGCATATTCCTCTTCATTTCACTCTCTAATTTTTTCAGTGCTGAAAATTTAATTTCTTTTAAACCAAATGAGGCACAGAACTTGTGAACAGCCGTCACGGGTTATTTTTAGGCAGGAATCTTACACGACATAATGGCTGGATAGATCTTTGGGCTGAAAAATGTGGAACCTGAACTTGATTGCTGTGATTTCACACATAAAATGAAGGCAGCACAGCCAACGTTAACGAGGGGACTTTATGAGCAGGGCAGAACCTGGCCCCAGTCAGGCAGCAGTGGAGTGTCAGCAGCTCGGGGTGTTCTCAGTGTGTAAACTCCTCACGAGACAAGTGAAAACTCACTGCCAACACTCAGAGCAGGGCCAGATGCACGAGCTGAGAAGCTGAAAAGCTCTGTGGCAATTTCTGTACGTGACATGCTGGAAAAGCTGCTGAGCCTCCCAAGCCCTTGGGTCTGCAAGAAGCTCTGAGCACTGGCACCACAGTGGGCAGAGGAACCCACAGCTCTGGTTTTTGTCTGGGCAAACACAAGGGTTTTTTCAGGTGAACAAGCTGAAAGAGCCACACGTTGTGCTAACAGAAGCTCCTCTCCATTGCCTTCTATCCACACATCAATAAAAATAACACAAACCAGAAGTGTGTTAGCAAGTTGTGCTACAGAGGTATTTCCCCCCTGGGAATCATGACTACAGAGCAGCAGCAACATTCAGTGTCTACAATGATCTGAGAGATGGAAAAAAAAAAGAGATAAAATAAGATCAAGAGAGTTCAGGAAGCACTTACAAGTCTTTGCTCTGCTTCATCCTATGAATGTCTTTAAGAATGCCCATCATGTCTGCAAAACTGCTGGCCTTGGAAAGAGAGACAGAATCCTCCTCGTCGGGATCCTTTGGATCTGGTTTCCCACACTCAGAGGTTGCAGAACAAAGCAAGGAGACCGACGGGAGCTCGGGGCTTTCCAGCTCTGCCTCCTCCTCCGTGATATCGCTAATGACAAAGGAAGTTGTGGATTGGAAAGAGGGTCCAAAACAAGGTAAAGGAGAAGATGCATTTGAACTTCCTGGAGATAACAAATCTGGTGTTAATGAAGCAGAAGCTGAAAAAGAAAACAATATAGGTGGATAGGTAAACTCAGATCAAACCATGCAGGTGTTTCTTTCTTCCAAAACAACAGAATATAAATCAAGAGGCATCACCAGCCAGCCTCCCCCATGCCAGGAGAAAACAAATTCATCACGTTCTCTGGGATGCTCCATGGCCACTCTGCTTCCCACAACACCATGCTGCAGCACGAGACCTTCTCCAGTACCTTTGATCCCACCAACCCCCCCACATGTCTCTGTTCCTACCATGCCCATCACTTTGTCCCCCCAGTTCAAACCCTGTGTCCTGTCCCTGCACAGCTCAGGTAACATTTACTTTTCCTGGTGCTACAGCAAAGAAACAAATGGACAGGAATTCAGCTCCTCTCTAGGGGCTAGAGCACAAGTCTTGTGAGGAGCAGTTGAGGGAGCTGGGGGTGCTGAGCCTGGAGCAAAGGAGGCGCAGGGGAGACCTTCTGGCTCTGCACAGCTCCTGACAGGAGCCTGGAGCCAGGGGGGGGTCGGGCTCTGCTCCCAAGGAACAAGGGACAGGACAAGAGGAACCAGCCTCAAGTTGCCCCAGGGGAGGTTGAGG
Organism: Merops nubicus; assembly: GCF_000691845.1. Taxonomy (NCBI): domain Eukaryota; kingdom Metazoa; phylum Chordata; class Aves; order Coraciiformes; family Meropidae; genus Merops; species Merops nubicus. Next base: position 6,418 of record NW_008599953.1, read on the forward strand.
TTGTCCCTGAGGAACAATTTCTTGCCCTGGAGGGTTGCCCAGGGCTGTGCCAGGCTGCCCAGGGCAGGGGTGGAGTCCCCACCCCTGGAGGGGTTTCCAAGCCGTGGAGATGTGGGGTGAGGGACACGGGGCAGTGGGGACCTGGCAGTGCTGGGGGAGGGTTGCACTTGATGATGTTGAAGGTCTCTCCCAACTAAAACAATTCTGTGATTCAGGGTGACAGAGGGAGCCTGTATCAGAATGTAGGTCTTATTTGTCTTAACATTTCTCCTTATCCCCTTGAGATCTGCTTGCCTTTTTTTTTCCTTTCAGGCTCCTTCCCCCAAAACCACTACACCTGGTGAGAATGCAGAGCTGGCTCAGGAGCTCCAGCATCTCACATGTGGAGGTCACAGCAAGACACCCTGCGACTGCATCCTGACCTGTCTGGCTTTCCATCACCATCTGTAAAATGAGAATAGCAGCCACCCCTCCCCAGGGAAATGGGATTTGGTTGTTCCTGCTTTAAAATGCAGCGAGGATAAGAACAGCTTTGGAAATCCTTGAGTGTTATGAGGTGAAAATGAGTTGATATTTCCAATGTAAAACACTATGAGAAAACAACCAAAAACCCAGAAAAATGCTTAGTGCACATCTCCTTGAAAGAACCTTCCTGTCCTGAAAACAAACTGTACCCGAAAGCACTAATGCCCTTGGCCTCTGGAGTAAACTTGTAGATCGTTATCAATTTCCAATTAAGGGATTTCTCTGCCAGTATATAATAATACAGATTGCACAATATTTCTTTTCTGACATCAATCTTTCCAAAATAAGCTTGCTAAATAGTTATCTCCTTCATCAGATTACTGAGCTGCAGCCAGGCCCTACATCACAGCTCCCCGTTATTGACTTAGAGGACGTGAAGTCAATAGGAACTGTTCTCAAATGCCAGCTGATAACAACCCAGCACGTTGCTGAGCAGAGAGGGAGAGAAAAAGGTATTAAATGATTCAATCATTTTTCTCCCATCTGGACCTCTCATTTTCCTCATATTACTCTCCTTGAATTAAAATGGACTTTTCTAGCACGCAGCTCCAGCAACTGTAGAGCCGAGACAACGCTGAGAAGGACAAAATCACAGAATTTCCCCTGTTCTTTATTCCAGTTTGGTTGTTCCTCTGGTCTTGCAGGGAGAAGAGAGGACACGTGGAGCCTCTCCAAGAGGCTCACCTGTGAGGCTGTTTCACCCTCAGTCCCTGCAGAGGTGAGGGCAACGTGCCTCCCTCACCCCCCCGAGTGGTTTTGTTTCCCCAGGCTGCTGTAAGAGTCAAGGCAAGGGGCATGACACAGACCAAAGCTGAGCAGAAGCACCAGCACGAGGAGATGGGTTCTCTCTAGTGTGTGGGGGTCAGCAGAAACACCCAACCTCATCTAAATACCTCACACGCTAAAATCTCCCCATATATTCTCACGTGGTGACATATATATTTACATTATTGATATCAAGGAGATTAAGAGTCTGTTGCCCACACAGAACTGAAAAAGAACCCAAATTTGGCATGTAGAACCTGGCAGTTCAGCCAAATCAAACACCACAACTGGTTCATGTTCAAATGTGTCTCTAGCTGATGGATAGCTGGGCTAGACATAAGCTGGGATTAAAGGTGCCAGTCCCTGGGGGTGACAGCCAGGGGAGAATCCCATCACCTCTCACAGGTCACCAGAGATCTGGTCTTGTGCACACACTGGGAATTAAACAGAAGATTTGCTTTCAGATGGAGGATAAGGATGATTTCATCAGCCCCCACCAGCCATCATAAACAGGAACTAATCTGCCCAGTATCATTTCAAGCGTGGCACAATCCTGGGTTTTGGTTTTTTTTTTAAGAGGATAAATTCTAGGCCCTTCCTTTCCTGTGGAAAGCAGCTATAACACAGCTGTCAGCTCAGCAAAACTATTCTGTATGCAAGAAACACAGCTTGGAAAACTCTTCAAAAAGGGCTAAATACCTTCAGATTGCAGAACTGTTCAATCAACTGTTCAACTGTTTCTGAGTGGGGAGATCAATAACTGCCTTCTGAACAGATGAACAGACACCTTCTGTTCATAAACAGGTACCAGGGTACTTCTTGCTGCTTTCCACACTAAACCAGCAGCAAGCCTCGGAGAGCCAGAGGGATCCAGACCCTACCAAACACCTTCCTGCTCTTCCAGAGGCGAGTGGGAAAGCAGCAGGAGGTGCCCAGTGTGGCAGCTCAGCCCTCCCCCCCCCCGCAGCCCTACCTGACTCGGCAGCGACTATTTTGGCGATCTGGCTCCGGAGGTGGCTCAGCTCGTCCTGCAGCTCCGTGGTTCTGCTCAGTGCTGGCAGACCAGGTCTCTTCAAGGCCAGCAGCTTCTCCTCCTGCCTGCGCAGGTTGGGGACGGAAGCGTTGCGCTGGATAACGGTGAAGGGGCTTGGCTTCCACTTGTGCTTCAGCGGGCGAGTGTCGCTCCTGCGGGACAAACACCCGCTGCTCACACACCAGCAACAGCCCCCCCGGGGAGAACAACCCCCAGCAACACTCAGCCCCCACGCCAGGACAGCAGGAGACCTCCACACAATGAGCTGAGCCCCTGTGGCACCCTGCTGGGGGTACTGCTGTGTGGAGGTGGCACCCCCCAGAGCTGTGCTGTGCCGCCGCATGGGCTCCCCCTGTGCTACGAGGACACAAAACCTGTCACTGGAATCGTGACCCGACAGCACAAGATGTGGGGGAGGCTGCAGGGGCAGAAGTCTGGGTGTGCTCACACGGTTTCAAGTCATCTCTCTCCTGGTAACTCTGTCTCTGTGCTGGGCAGTGCTGGGTGCATGTGGGAAATGTCACTTACCCTGTCACTTCTGCCTCTGATTTCACAGGATCACAGAGGCTGGAAAAGAACTCTAAGATCACCAAGTCCAACCATCAACCCAACACTATCATGTCCACATATTTTTTGAACCTGTTCAGGGCTGGGGACTCCCCCACAATTAATTCTGTTCAGTGATTTTAGTTTTCAGCTCAGTCTCTAGCTCATGGCACTGTCTGAAATCAACAGCAGACTCTCAGTGTCAGCTTCTAGCAGTGCTAATGCTCCACGGTCAGAGTTACTGCTGAGGTGTGCAGAAAGGCTCTTGCTTAGACTTACTCCTGTGCTGGCCATGGTCACTGTTAAACTTTGTGAAGCACACTGAGGGTGCAGGAGGTGACAGGCTGCACCTGCAGGGGGGAGCAGCCAGGACAGGGGACCCTCAACTGACCAGTGAGAGATTCCAGCCATGTATGGACATTCAGAGGGTGAGGCCTCTTCTTCAATGGCTGCTGGCTGAGGAGGACTCTCTCCATCCTGCCTTTGATCCTGATCCATGTGTTCCTGAATCCAGATCCCTTCACTGCTGAGCCCAGTCTGGGGCTTCACCAGTGCCTGCTCCACAGCATCCGTGGTGATGGTGACGTAACTGCCATCAAGGGGACTGGGCTCCATACTGGTCTTGTATAGATTTATAGGTATTTCATTTTATTATTTTCATAGATTTCTAACCCATAAGCCTCTCTCCCTTACTCTTCCCTTTTGTGAGGGGATGTGGGCTGGGGAGAGCATCTGTCATTTGTCTAGTGCCCGGGCCAGCCCTAAGCCTTGACAAGAGGACTGAAGTTGTTGAGCAATGTCTGGCCTGTGCTGTGGGAAATAAAGCACCGTGTGAACCCAAGGACCAGCAGAGACAAAGAGGAAACCAACCTGACTCTGGCGTACGTCTCTTCATCATCTGCTGCTATCCACACAATGTCTGCCAAGGTGGGGACTGGGGGGACATCATTTAAATAGAGCTCCGAGACATTTGGTAGAACCTAAAAAGAAGAAAGGTGGATGGAGGAGGTGATGCTCCTGCCTCCTGAAGCCACCTTAGATGTGCCACACCAGCTGGCAGAGCCCTTCTCCTCCTCACCAGCTCAGATGTGTGAGAACAAGGCCAAAACATGTGGCTGCTGTGTGGCTGGGCACCAGGAGAGCAAGCAGGTGGCACAGGGACTGCTGGTGAGCTTAACACACTGCCAGGGCCACGAGTAACACTGCCCACTCCAAATCCCAGCACTGTCCTTCAGCTTAAACAGTGACCAGTGTTTCCATAACCCCTTTTACAGCTTAAACAGTGACCAGTGTTTCCATAACCCCTTTTACTGTTCAGGAAGCAGAGGCCCTGAGGGCAGGTGCCGTGCTGGAGGTCACACAGCAGAGCAGTGACTGCACGTTCATGTCTCCTCCAGCTCCCCAGCCCAGGCCACAGGCACTGTCTGAGGAGGTATTCTCCTCAAGTTGCCAATGACTGCTCACAATAACAGAATTTTAAAAAAGCAATAAAAAAAATTCTTAAAATTAACTATACAGCTACATGAGTTTTGTGAATACGACTCTGCGGGCACCCACGGTTGACAGGACTTGTGACAGTGGGGGCCTTGCCTTGCTCTAAGGTGGCAGCTCCCCACGTGGGACCACCAGATCTCTTATGAGCCCACCTACCTCGAAGGTTGCTCTGGGACAGGGCTTTAAAGGGAGGTTTGAGCCGATCCTCCTGACGACGCTGCGTGCCGAGCCGTGGGGTTTGTTCTGCCAGATGGGGATTGTCTACAAGAAGCCACGTGGTATAATTAATATTTCAAATCAGTTACCCTTCTTAAAAATTATTAAATTGGAAATTGTCCTATATAATTTACTCATGAGCTCAGATCTCTGACTTTTTATTTGTTCAGTGATACTTTTAATTTGGAACCTGCTTAGAAACTGCTTATAACTATAACCCTAACAAGGTCCTTATTCTATAAAACTGTGTTTCAGGTGAACACAGTTGAAAGTCAGCCACCTGCTAATGGGCATTTTAAACATGGGCGTGGTATTTTCAGGACTGAAAACTAAAGGCACTCAAGTGACAGGCGCTGAGCTATAAATGAAAACACACCAAGAGGAAAACGTGTCACATGAGAGGCCCGGGAGATAAATGAAATCAGCAGAAAGTTTTGTTTAAAGGGACACTCTCACTTCCAAACAATCCTTCATACAAGTGTCACTGGCAAGACTCAACATTCCTTGGATGAAGGGTCAGAGTATTCAGTGCCTGTCCCAGCCGAGGGATGAAGAGAACAGTTTCGGGGAGCGTTTACAGGAACAGCAAAGGTTTTAGTGACCTCTGGGTACTTCTGAATTGGACTGAAAAGGTGACACGCTCTGTCCTTTGACCTCTGCCTCCCCTTCTGCCAGTTTTGTTCCCGGGAGGCAGCGGGACTGCCAGCGAGCCCCGCAGGGACAACCCGGGCTCCGACCCGG
>NW_008599954.1:0-304 GCF_000691845.1 Merops nubicus
GGGCTGCCGACTGTGAGGGAGGGCTGGGCGTCGAGGGGTGGGAGATTAGCTCCGGTGATAGGGGTCGGGGCGTGTTGAGGGGTGAGTTAGGGTCGTCGGGGCAGGGACCATGGGTTGGGCAGGGTTGGTAGGGAAGCGGGAGAGGGGGAAGGACCTTACGCGGGGAATAGGGATCATGGCGTTAGGACTTGGAGGGGGGTCAGGACTGGGTGAGTAGGGCCTGGGATTGAAAGAGGTGGTGATTGGGTTGGGAGGTGCAGGGCTGAGAGGCTGGGGAACATGCTGGGGAGACTGGGGGCACTGA
>NW_008599954.1:315-21758 GCF_000691845.1 Merops nubicus
CTGGGGACCGTGTCGGGGAGGCTGGGGTCACTGAAGGCAGGCTGGAGACTGTGTAGGGCATAGGAGTTGGAGGGGCAGGTGCTGTGGAAGGACACGGGGGCACAGTGAGGGATGGCAGCAACCTGGTGTTTGCCTCTCCCTTGCTCTGCCTTCATGAAACCTTCCATGCCCTGTCCACCCCAGGGAGCCCGTCGAGGACGCGCTGGTGTCCAGGCTGGAGGTGGTGACCCTGCCCTCCCGCCTGCCTGGGGACCTGCCTGTGAGGAGGTGTGCCCGGGAGCTGCAGCTGCCCACTCACGAGTGGCCGCACACGGGACCCGCCGGGCAGTTTGATGTGGGTGTGGTGGCATCATTTGGACGTCTCCTAAGTGAGGAGCTTATTCTGCAGTTCCCATAGTGAGTTGATGGGACATCTGTTGCTGCTTCGTTAGCAAAGCTAGACTCTGTTTTTGAGTCAGCCCTTGTGACTTGTAGCAGGTGAGGTCAGCTTCTTCCCTGGGTTCATCTGCTTAGCCTGAGCCTTGCTGCTGTCATTGTGAGGTTTGCTGTTCTTTAACACGTTGATGTAGAACTGTGCAAATGCTCACAGAATGTGTTTACCTTTACTCCTCTCCCTTTCTGTGCTCACTGAGACGCTGAAGTGTGAATTTTCCTTTAAAGGTATATTTAAACCAATAATGCCTCAGAAGGTCTGAGTTAATTCTTAAAGTAGTTGCAGTGTGATAAGTGTTGCACATGGAGATCTATATATATAGGTTCAGTTTCAGGTACTGTTCCTACTCTAACTTTAAAATACCTCAATTCAGTGGTGTGCTGAACGTCCATCCCAGCTGCCTCCCACGATGGCGTGGTCCTGCACCAATAGTCCACACTGTGCTTCATGGGGATAAAGTGACCGGGGTGACAATTATGGAAATAAGACCAAAAAGGTAGGTTAGGTGTGCTTCCTAAAGCAACTCACTGCTGCTCTTGCCTCTCAGGACTTTAAAATCATCCCCACTTAAGTCAGCGCTGAATTCATTCGTTGTGTCTGTGTGTGTGTGTCTTTAAAATTCAAAACACTTTGAAGCTTTTCTCTGACCTTATGAGACTTGCCACAGTTAGAGTATTTTAGTGAGTCCACCTGTGCTCCAGACTCTAGCCCTGTTCTGTAATTCTTAGCATTAGTCCAGGGAGCAGACCACAAACAGCTAGGTGGGTAGGCTTGGTGTGATGCAACAGTAGAAAGTCTGTTTTCAGACTTCAGAGTCAGCTGTAACCTCCTGAAAGTGAAATGGAAAACAACCAATTATCTGTCTAAGCATGGGAGGGGGATTATGTGTTTTACTTTCAGCACAAACTCTGGCTTAACAGCCTTGTGAAAACACATCATAATTATCTTTTCTTTCTTAGATGCTTGTCTGATAATAGATCTCAAGAAAGTGCAAACTAAATGTCTTCTGAATGCTTCAGGTGGTTTCTGTTGAGATCTTACACTTCTGAACTGTGAATTGTGCTCTCACATCCATCTCAGCCTGCTGAGGTGAAGCTTATGTGCCAAGATCATACCATGTCTGATATTGTTTTCCCTGTGTTGTGAACCAAATATTGCTTGATAATGTGTGAAAAATAAAATTTTAGTGGAAAAAAAAAAAAAGGGTAATTGAGTTAATGTGTTGTATGTAGATTTTTGAACTGCTGGTTGAGTTACAGCTTCTCCAGCTTGTGTGTTTTCTGCCTTGCAGGTTTGATGTAGGTCCCATTGTGAAGCAGGAGGAGTTTGCTGTTCCTCCCCGCTGCACGGCCAAGGAGCTGGAAGTGGTGTTAGCAGAGATGGGTGCAGCCATGGTAAAGGCATTCTGGGCAGCTTCTGCCTTGCTTCTAACACGTGTGGATGGAGTTTGTTTTCACCTTGTTCTGAGGTGGCTGCAGCTGTTGAGAGGAGGATGGTCTGAAGCTTGGTGTGAGCGAGCGCTTTGCCTTGCTGAGGGGAAAGCAGAGGGGGGAGTGTTGTGCTGCTCTTGGGCCTTCCTGTTCTGCTTCTGCTCAGGGAAAACTCAGGTGCTTTGTATGGAAGCAGTGCAGTTTCTTCTTGCATTGTGTGAATATCTTCTTTTTTTGTCTTAATACTGACTTGAGTCCTGGGGTCAGTTTTGGGCACCACAGTGTAAGAAAGACATTGAGGGGCTGGAGTGGGTCCAGAGAAGGTCAAGGAGGGGTCTGGGGATCATCTCTTATGAGCAGCTGAGGGACCTGGGGTTGTTTAGTCTGGAGAAGAGGAGGCTGAAGGGAGGAAACCTGTCTCTCTACAACTCCCTGAAAGGAGGCTGGAGTGAGGTGGGTTTTGGTCTTCTCCCAAGTAACTAGTGACAGGACAAGAGGAAATGGGCTGAAGTTGCCCCAGGGGAGGTTTCAACTGGATATTAAGAATTTCTTGCAAGAGGGGTGAGGCATTGGCCCAGGCTGCCCAGGGAGGTGGTGGAGTCCCCATCCCTGGAGGGGTTCAAAAAATGTGTAGACATGGCACCTGGGGACATGGTTTAGTGGTGACAGTAGTGTTGGGCTGGCAGTTGGACTTGCTGATCTTAGAGGTCTTTTCCAACCTTAATGATTCTGTGATGCTTTAATAATCAGCTTTCATCCTGTGCTAGGATTAGTAACAGAGGAGATCATCCATAAAAGAATACTTGGGGTTTTTTAATTGTGATTCAGTGGGAAGGATGTCTTGGTGTGTGTGGGTGTGATATAACTCTTCTGAATATACTGACCCAATTTTCTAAAAGCACATGAGAAAGTGTCACTGATGAAAAATTAGGTACTCTGTTTGTCTTCTATCAACAGTAGCAGTAAGTCTGCTGTGCTTAGCTTTGTTAATGCTCTGTACAACATTTACTTTTACAGCTGCTATCAGTTTTGAAAAACCTGCCTGAAAGCTTAAAAAATAAAAAAGAGCAACCAAAAGAAGGTGTAACATTTGGTAGGTACACATCATATTTAGTGCAACTTGGTCAGTTTCTCTTTTATCAGCTAGAAAACCAAGTTTCTTCCTACTGTGCTTGGTTATGTATTTGTTTTTTAGATGCCATTCTCAACATGATCTCTTCCTTCTTTGAATTTAAGTCTTACAGAGGGGAAAAATGCTTCAGAATTATTTTTCAGATTTAAATGAACTTTTGTTTTTGGAGCTGCATGTACATTGTCAATCACTAGCAGGGTCACAAATTCTGAGTGGGTTTGTGATTCTTCACATTAGTAACAGACAGAACTGTTGCAGCTGTGCCTGAAGATCCATTTTATCAGTTTGCAGTGCAGTGGGTAAATAAGAGGGCAACAGAGAATAAAGTATAAACTTCATATAAAATATAAAGTATAATTTATAAAGTGCAAATTGGGGTTTGTACAAAATTACCTTACAAAACAGCTGGAAAAAATTTTGTACAAACCCCAATTTGGTAAAATCAAGTTTAAAATAGGACAGAATGGTTCAGCTATTTGTTTGCAAAAAGATGCAAAACAAAGTATCAAGGCTTCTAATTTCTTTTTCCCCTCAGCTCCTAAAATATCTGTAGCCAAGAGCTGTATAAAATGGGAAGAGCAAACTGCCTCACAAATAATTCAACTGCATCGTGCAATAGGGAGTATGGTAAGAGAGTGAATTTATTTTGAACTCTTTTCTGTCCTCTAGCATGTCTGAGTTTAGCATGGATATTTTAACAAATAACTAATACTCAAGTTTAGTTCTGTTAACCTCTAAAACTTAGCATGTGTTCTAAAATCCCAGCATAGTTCAGCATTACAGGTGGAATTAGCATGGGGGAGAATTTTCCTGAGCTTGATCCCAAGTGTGAAATGAGCTCAGTAGTTTTGTGTTATTCCCTTAGCTCTGAGATTTCTACTGATGCATCTGAGAGGGTTTCCAGAGGCTGCTGCAGCTCCTTGCTTAACTCCTTACTGAAAATGCTGAGGGTTTGCTTGGCAGTCTCTTATCTGGACATATACCTACTTTTTTTTTCCCTGATGTTGTTATCACAGGTATTTTGTGTAAGAAAAAAATCTAGACAGTTGCCTGGAAGCTGTGAAAATATTCTCAATGTGCCCCCTGCTTCTGTTTGCAGTTTCCTTTGCAGACGCTGTGGAAGGGTACTGCTGTTAAACTTGCAGATTTTGTGGAAGTGGATGATATCCCTGGTTTTACTGGTATTTACTTTTAAATGAATTTAAGTTCAATTTTCCTGTCTTGTCAGACATTGACTTGGGAGTTTATACACAGTTGTGCTGAACAATAGCTCTAAGTGCAGCTTTCTGAAACTCCAGTAGAACTAAGTCTGTCCCATATATGCTCAGAATGCAGTAAGTTTCTGTACCCAAAAATGAGCCTTAAATAAGTTTTAAGGACATTCCAAATTGAGAGAGCAGCAGGAATCCTGAGGTTAGAGCATTTTACTCCTTTAGTTAGGAGATCCCCTTCCAGTGCCATTGTGTGGGGATCTCTCATGAGGAAAGCTGTCCCTGTGTGCTAATTAATCACTCAAACCATTTTCTGTCATGGGCTGAGTGGTGTGCCAGAGCACGCAGGGCTAATGCCTGTTACAAGACACAGAATACAATATTTTTAAGCAGAATAGTGACTCAGGATGATTATTGTGCTTCAGAGAGACTTAAGTGTTTCAAAGTGTTTAGTCCTTCTTGGCATGAAAGTACAAGACAATCTTGCTTTGCTTTTAGATCAAATGTTAAACGACTGTGGAGCTGTTCCTGGTTCACTGCTATTCCACAAATCATCCCAAACCCTGCTAGCTCGTTGCAAGGTAGGGCTTTTTTCCCCCCATTTGTTTTATATTCACTGCTCCAAAGATAATGTTTTTAGTACTTGTGTGTTATGTAACCTTTGTCTTAATTGTCCATGGTTATTCACTGAGCTACTTTAGCCTAACATCATCTTTTTATTTGCTACCTTGAAGAATTTTTAATTTCCACTAGCAGGCTTTTCTCTTGCAATTGAAAATTTGATTTGTAGTGTGAAGATAATGACATGAAACAAAATTCATTCTGTAAAGCAGCTGAGAGAGAGTGAAAAATCATTGTAAAACATGAAAGAAACTCACTGCCTTTTGTTTGTTTGTTTTTATTTTTAGGAAGGCTGGGTTGGAATCAAAACAGTTGTGTTAAAGAAGCAGCTTACAGCAGTTGACTTCTACAATGGATATATGCATGCTTGGTTCCAGCAGAACTCAAGAACAGTTCATCAGGAATGCAGATTTCAAACACTAGAACTTAGCACAGCAAAAAGGACTCTGAAAGACAGGGAAATATTGGCACAGGATGTAAAACAATAGATGTGTTTGAAAATGTGGAAGAAGACGTCTGTAAGTTAATAGTAATATAGAATATTTCAACATTCAGCTGTAACATTCAGCTTGGTTAAGGGGTTTCCTCCCACAGTGCTTGGTCTCACTGATGTCTGAATGTTTTCATTGTAGGCTCCTCATGATGTTCCTTTCTCTTTCCCCATCAAGGAAGAGAATCTCTGGATGCTGAAGATAGTGAATAAATCCCTGTTTCCACTCTTGAGTAATAAATTTATTTTTATACAATGTTTGCAGTTTCTTTTTGAGGACTTCCAGTATAATTTTCTTCAAGCCTAAATTGTGCTCAATTACTTTAATCTGGACATACTAAAACCCTCTTCTCTGTAATTCACAGTTTAGTCCTCACTGAGACTCGGATTGTCCAGGTTGATTTTCTTGTGGGCTCTTAAACTACTTTTATATCCCCACATTCATAGGAATAACCCAACCATGAGCAACTGGAGGATGATTTTTCTTGGCCATGGAGTTTTCTTCAGTATACTTCATACAGACTATCCCTTATTTTTTCACTGGAATTTGATGCCACATCTTTACGTAACACCATAACTGGAGCTGTGTGCAGCTGGTCATGTGCCTTTGTGGGGGTTGTTAGCTAAGTGGTGTTTTTGGTGTTCCATCTGGTCAACCTGAGCAATCATTACCTGTGGCTTCCTCTTCATTCTTTGTGTAGTCTCAGTCTACAGGTGTCTACTTCCAGTGTGCTGGAATTCAGATTCAATAAATCTTCGATTTGGAAAGGGAATTAACAGAATATTCCTAATCTAATCTGAGATCTCATCCATTTCTCTCTCATCATACTGTTTATTTGGGCCTGTTGACTCTGAACATGCTGTAAATAGTAAGTGCTCTTTAGGAAGGCCAGCTGATTGCTTTTAGTCACCTGCATGTGACATGAGCACATAATTTTGTTTCCTTTTAAATTCAGAAAAGAAATGTATTGAAAAGCAAACACAGTACAAGTGACTTGTTTTAGTCTCATTAATTCTCTTTCTAATCTATAAACTCATCATTCACACTGTTGAGTAGATGTTTGATACCTTTAGCATTTCTGATCAATTCTTTTCTCTTTAATCATATTGATTGCCATTACTTCCTTCTACTTTTTGTTTTCATATCCTAGAATATATCCCACTTAATAGTGGTCAGCCATCCAGAATATTTATGTTCTACTGTTGTGCTTTCTCTGTTGAGAAAAGTTTTTGCCTGATGAGGAGTTGTAAATCTAATCCAAGTTTTTCCTCAACCTGCTTTTGATTAATGGCATGTCTAAGAAGGAGCACTTAAAGATCCCCAAAACTGATGACTTTACTTTCTTGTCCTAGAGGTAATGCAGCCCTGTGAGGATAATGGCAAAATAAAGACTAGCTGCATCTTAGGAGCTGCTCTAGTGTTATTTGCTCAACTTATTCCTGCTTTTTCTGAATTCTAGTGAAGTAAAAGCAGAGCCAATGGAGCTCTTCAGGCTTGTTGGCTTCATATTTACAGCATTAGCACTGAAATTTTAGAAGCCCCAAAAGAAAAAAGCAGAAGGCAGGAGTTCTGCAGGCTTGGTGTTATAATGCTTTCCTCTCATTGATCAATAAATGCCAACACATTTTCTTCCACACGTCCTTTTGGCTCTTCAGGCTTTTCAGAGTGTTTATGTCTTTACCACTAGTCGTATCTGGAATTTAGAGCTCAAGTCAGGTTGGAATTTCTGGGACTTCTATCAAGGTGACAGGAACTTCATGTGCTGGAGTGTGACTCACTGAATGAAAGCAAGCAAAATATTGGCAAAAACGTGTTGTATCCCATGAATTAACATGTTTCTGAAGGAGCATCTGTTAAAGCAGATGCTGTAGTATTTAATTGCCATTGGTCCAACAACTAATCTGCCTCTGACAGGTTTTGCAGAACACGTGGTGCTCCAAGAAATCCAAGCCTATGAATCAGAGTCAAAAACTGGGAACAACAGCAAGGTGGAAGTTAAGCTCCTGTGGAGAATTCCTTTTGGCCCTGACAGCAGACTGGAGGGTGCGATTTGTGCTGCTGAAGCTACAAGTTTGTTTCCAAGCAAAGGATGTTTTTTTGTGGCTTGCTCCTAGCAGTAAAGGTTGTGAAGTCATTCTGGTTTTACTCTGTTCAGGTCAGTCTGTGAAAGGTTGGGTATCACCTGAAGTCCCTAGGAGGGAGGGTGGGTGGGTGGGGTTTCTGTATGGTTTTGGGGATGGTGGATGGGTTTGGGGTTCTCTGGGGTTCATTACATCCCTGGTCTCAGCTGTATATCTGCTTGCCTTGTGTTTTCCATGCTGGAGCTTCTGGGGATTTTTCATCAGTTATTTAAGAACGCTTGTAGCTGTTGTTGGAATTCAAATATTCAACATTTGCTGAGTATAAGAACACTTTCTCTAAAGCCCCTTCCTCATAGACAGGTTTTTGAGACTAGCCAGATGCATTTATACATAAATAAATAATAATAATATAAATTATAAACACCCCTTTATACAAAATTTTGAGCACAAATGATAAAGAATTTTGGATTTACAAGAAATGAGGTTTTTTAGTTACCTGTTAGCATGGGAGGACCCAGCTTTCCTGACATACCAGGTCCCCAGGCACTGGAAAATGAATCGTGGTTCATTAGGACCTGAGCAGAATGGACTCTGAAGTGTGACTCCCACAGAAAGAATACAGTGTGGAAAGTTTTAGATTGCACCTTGTGTGAGATCTGTTGCTCTCAGTCATTGCTGGCTGGGGATAATTCCAGTTCTAACTAAACCCTAAAGCGACAGTGAAGAGTTTCCCTGTGTCTTGTGTGGAGTTTGAGGTGGCATGTGCTCAGAAACCCTGCAGATGGTGCTCGCTGCTTCTCTCTTACATGAAAGCCAAGATCAGCTGGACAGAAGGTCATGAGAATCTGGTACAGAAAGTCTTGAGTTAGTTTTTTATATACCAAATAATGTCTAAACCATATTGTAACCAAGATATCTATATCTGGAACTTAATCTGTGCAGTTTGCTTTAAGGCTTCCCAGAATTGCTTTCTAGAGGTATTAGGCAGCTCTGTGTTGCTTAACAGTTAATGTCCTAGCTCTGACTACACACAAATTCACCCTGGTTGTTTTATGGAGGAAAAGAGGGTAAGATTAAATTATTTTTTATGGAGGAAATCTCTGGCATGCTATTTTTGGCATGGTAGAGAAACTTTAAAGGCAATTGGTGTTCCCCAGGCAGCTGTTGGCCAAAATGTCTCTTTGGAAACTTCACTTTCACCTAGCTCTGTAGGGATTTAACTCGGTAGGTAATGAAAATCTGATTATTTTTGCAGAACAGATGTAACAAAAACGGGGCATTCACTGATGAGGTGTGGAATAGCATGTCAGGGCTGACTCTGGAACATAGACACAGTGATTTAATCCCCAGCACCACTGCTGAGGTCAACTACAGCCACCCTAGCAATTGGAAAGTGATACCAGCAAAATAAAACAGCTGTCCTGCACTTGGACAAGCCAGGGGAAGTACCAGAGGTATTTCTAGACCCAGCATCCACCATGGCTAAGTGTAAGATCAAGGGAGCCAAAGTCCTGGTAGAACTGCAAAATGTTTGGGCACCAGAAGGGCTCTGGTGTTGAACAGGGATGATTTCAGCTTGGATTTCAAATAAATGTTAGAAGGAGTGGTATTTCCTCAGATGCTGGCGACTTGGAGTCAGCTGTATCTGTTTCAGGAGCTGAAGCCTCACTACTCCCCCATGCTTCCTAGGAAACCTCTTTATTCCTGTTTTCTCCTGAAGAAATTGCAAATAAACAGAAAGTCTGAGAGTAATCCCAGGATTACTCGAGTCTTTTAAAAAAAGCTGATTGCAAAATCCCTGAATAACCTGAAGGCTGACACTAGACAAGAAAATCTCTCCTTCTGTTTATCCTAATTGCTGACAGCCTAATAGCTTCTGGGAAGCAACATTTTCCCTTTCTTAAAAACAGGAGTGATAGGTCACCAGATTTATCTGAGGGTTGGAAAATGACCTTCATGGAAGATGCTTTTGCCATTAGCTGCAGACCTGCTGACATTCAGGAGGCAGGTCTCCTGCTGCAGCCTGTTTCTCAAGGTTGGTGGTCAGAAGGGTGAGGCCGAGGGAGAAGCCGAGCCGAAGCCTCCCTGCATTCCTCCAGCTGAGGCTCTGATACGTGGGGGTGTGGGGTTCAGGTTGCAGAAAGGACACTGCTTTACACTGACCATAAATAAGCTGGAGAAGGCAGAGCTGAGATTGAACTATACCATAAAACTTGTGTCAGTGGTGGATGAGAGAATCTGCTGTAGCTTTTCTCCTACATAAACTTAACATATCTGGCATGGTAGCTTACTGGTGATGACAACGTGTTAGCACCAAGTGGTGGCTGTGGGGCCAGGGTTGTTTTCTGGTGACAGTGCTTTAGCCACTGTGTTTGAAGCCTCTGTCTTGCTCTGTGTCCAACGTACTCTGCCAGCAGCCTCCTCTGAGAGCTCGGTGAGTGCAGAGATTAGTTTGTTCCTCCAAGTCGGACTTAAGCCGCAGCGGGGGACAGATTGGGGAAACTTGGAGAGCTTCTTGCTCTTTCATGGACAGGCAGAATTGCAGGCTGTAGGGCTGGGACCATTTCACTCCTGTGAAATGGACATTTCTCCCCAAAAGGAACAGAGATCCCTCCCCTGGACTCCGTTGGGTTTGGCTCTGGCGAGCTCATTTGCACAGGTACCAGACCCCGAGCCTGCTTTCATCCACCTACCTCCTGGGTTGATCTGTAGAAGTCATTTGTGTTACTTCACCTCCCAGTGATGGAACTAAGCTTGGGATTTGGCTGTCTGGCTGCAGAGGGAAGAGACATGTCTCTGCGAGTCAGCAGCACAAGCCAAGAGCGCTGTGGGAAGGTCCCAGCTAATGCTCCCCACTGGCTGCCTTGGCCCCAGCTCGTGCCAAGCCCTCGCAGCAGACTAAACACAAAAGAAAACACACAGAGTCTAAATTCATTGGTATGAAGAGGATGTGCCAGAGTATTCCACAGCTCTTCCTTTTCTGCTTCTCTTTGATAACTGTCAATTTGTATAAAACCATGGATTATTAAGGGTTTTCTTTTACTTTTTAAAGCATAATTCAGGCTGCACAGACACTCAGTCCTGTACAGCACTCTGTTTAATGCCTGGGATGCCCCATGTCAGACCTGGGAGCCTGTTCTGAAGCTTGCTAGTCACTATTGTGAGATCCTCCATGACCTTGATGGGCTGTAGGTAAGACAGCACAGAATCAGAATAGTTTGGGTTGGAAGGGACCTTAAAGATCACCTGGCTCCAACCTCCTTGCCATGAGCAGGAACACCTCCTACCAGACCAGGTTGCTCAAAGCCCCATCCAACCTGGCCTTGAACACTTCCAGAGATGGAGCATCCACAACTCCTGGGCAACCTAGGCCAGTGTCTCACCACCCTCGCAGTGAAGAATTTCTTTCTAATATCTAAACTACATCTACCCTCTTTCAGTTTAAGACCTAGAACTGATTTCATACCCATAGGAGGGGATCTGGTAGGAGTGGGAAGTTCATGCTTGAGCACATGTTTGAATCCCAGTTCCCATCCAGTAGCACTACCCACCTTCTTTTGATCTCTCTTGGTGGAAATTTTGGTGTGGGATGTTTGCTGGCTTGCCTGCACCCCAAAAATGTATTGCCAGTGATTGGGTGTAAACACAAGATGGCTTCTCTACTGGTGAGGTCCTTGATTCCACTCTAGAAGTAGCGAGGGGTTGATAGGGCAACTTAATAGGTCCCTTGGAGATGGATCACTGTCTGCCTGACCCATCTGTCTCCATCTGTGCCTTCAGCTAACAGCAGCTCCTTGCCCAGCATTGTCCTGCTCACTGCTGCAGTGTGGAGGGAGCCTGTCTTCTTGTCTCTGCACCTCCCAGCCCTGCATGGTTTCCTGTCATCCTCAGAACACAGGCTCCCAGCCCTCTTTTTCTCCCATCTTGTCCCACTGGGAGCCCTACAGCAGCCCCCTTAGCAGACCCCTCACCCATCCCTGCTGCTCTGCTTCTCCCAGCCCTTTGCTGACTCTCTGCATCTCAAGCTGAGGACAGATTCCCTGACCACAGCCAAGGCCTGGACTTGGGGGAGGACCAGCTACCCACCAAACCCCTTGCCCGTCCCCAGGATCACTCATGGATAGAGCTGTGTGACCTGTTGGTGAACAGAAGGGTGACATTTTGCAGGTTCTTCTTTGATCAGCTCTGCAAGTGGTTTATTTACTTGGGCACTTGAAATACAAAAGCAACGCAGCGCTGTCGAAGTTACAAAATTACTCTTTTTATTAAGCTACCCTATCACAGAGCATGGATTTTCTTGTCGAATAATGCAAGGAGCAAGAGAAAACTGTAGTTTTTATCCATGTGGAGCCTACAAATCCACATGCCTTCCCCGTGCTATCAAGCGTGTGAGTTCTTAGAAATGCAGCTGCTGCTGGTAGTTTGGCTTGAATTCTAAACCAAGCATTCTAAAACAAGCTAGAAATAAATAAAATACTTACATTTCAAGTACGAAACCTTGCAGTTGAATTCAGTATGAGGAAATCAGTTTATTCCTTTTCATGTTACCAACTACTGTACAGGTACTTGGGCTGGCCAAGTCTGCAGATGCAGAACAGGAGAGTGTTTTATGGACATGGCTTAATTGAATCACATGTTTAGTCTTCCCTTTAGGCTATCATGTGAAGCTGTTTAATGTCAGGCAGAAAGGTTTTTATGGATGCATTTAATAAGACACGAACTCACTACCGCTACGGGCCTCAATTTTTGCCTTATGTCTCCTTCCTGGTGCAAAAAAAAAAAGGAAAAAAAATGCACCTTAGTTAATCTCAAAAATAACCACGCCTACCAACTTCAGATTAGGTTAGAATGTTACTTTCCAAGGATGTTTACTTGAGCGTGAGCAGCTTTACCGAGGCTCCTCCACGGCTCTAGTATCCGACGGGACGCTGACCTCTCATTGGGGTCCTGCTTTGGGATTGGCGGCTCGGCGGCTGCCGTCGGGACGTCGGGCTCTGCCCCGGCAGGACCAGCACGGACTGCTGGCCCGAGTTCCTCTGGGACTGGAAGATGCTCTGCTCCGCCGCGCTCCTCTCCGAACAGGTGAAAGTCAACCCCACGCCCACGTTGCTCTTCATGGTTCTGGAGGTGCCGTCGGACGTGCCGTCGAAGCATCGGCCCAGGGCGATCTCCTTGGCGATCCTGGGGTCTTGGTCGGTGACGGTGTAGATGCCGTAGTTGTGGCCCAGCGGGTCGAGGGGGGCCAGCATGGTGTACTCGCTGGAGTCGTTGTTGGTCGCCATGGGGAGGTGGTTCACCAGGTACTCGTGGAGCATGCTGTTGACGCTCTCTCGGCGGCAGCTGCCTTGAGGCACCACCTTGACCAGCGTGCGGTCGACGCGGTCCTGGTCGAAGAGCATGCCGCTGCACTTGAACTCCAGGCAGGCCGCCGACACGGCCGGCTGCTCCGCGTCCCGGATGCTGCGCACGTCCCTGATGCCATAGAGCTTGCCCACGGTGCGCGGGTGCGTCCCGCCCATGTTGCGGGACCTGACGTTCACCTCCTGGCGCCCGTTGATTTTCACTTTGATGTAGCAGGCCCTAAATTCCATGGGCTTGGGCCACCAGGCCAGGTAGTCGTCGGTCCAGCTCATGAGGTCGTCTTCGCTGAAGGGGACGGTGTTGTAGTCGTAGCGGTCTCCCTCTATCCTGTAGAACCTGAAGTGAGCGGCGCTGTGTGGAGCTTCCTCGCATTCTTTTAGGTTTTCGTAGGCGTAAATGGGGCCGTTGTTCTCTTCGGGGGAGTTGGGGCTTGGCTTGGCCATGTTAATGCTGAACGCCGTCTTCTTGGTGCTGGAGTCCTCGTGGTCTGTCCTCCTGTAGTTGAGCTTGTTGAGGTAGGGCTGTGGCACCCCAACGGCGTTCGGGTTGAGCTTGGGAGCGGAGGGGACGGCCTCGAGCTCTTCGCCCCCCAGGCTCGCCAGGATGTAAGCTCCGTAGGCCTCGGGGTTCTGCTCGTCGCAGAAGGCGGGCACGCAGGCGCCGTTGGCACCGGTGACCACGCTGTCGAAGCGGCCCCAGGCTCGGGGGTTGGCCGAGAACCCCGGTTCCGGCTCCGTGTTTATGATGGAAACCACGACCCCTTGCATCTGCTCGCTCTGCAGAAACCTCTCGCTCCTGTAGGCGCGGACTTTGACGTAGCACCGTCTGCTCTCGGGCACGTCCAGGTTAAACAGCCGCCTTTCTTTGATCTCCATGTTTCCCACCAAAAAAGTCCTCTCCTCCCTTTTGCGCCGCCGGCTCTTCTCGATGTTGAAGTCCCCTTCTTCCTCCCATAATCCCGTCTCGGGGTTCAGGGACCAAAGCTTCATCTCTTGCAGGTGATCTGGGATCTTGACCTGCTCGGCGTCCAAATGAACCTTCACCTCTTCTGCGTTAAGGGCCTCGGCGCCCCGCTCGTCGGTGAAGTCCACGGAAAACATGCCGTACGTGCGGAGCGGGAACACGTCTCCTTCCTCATCCACAAAGTTCAGGTCGCTTTGGGTCACAGAGGCCATCGAGACGTTTCTCGGGTCCAGAAACGTCACGCTGGCTTTCACTTTGCCTCTGTAGGCTTCTCCGTTTTTCCTGTAAAAGGCATTGGGGGGAATTTCTAGCTCAGCAATTGGATCATCTTCTTCTATTTCTCCCAAAGAAATCACGTTGGTTTCGGTGGATTCCAGCGTAACGGGGGGTTTCTTTCTCAGTAGCTTGATCTCGTGGAACACAGCACCTCCATTCTCCTTGAAGGGCAGAACCTTTGTCGTGTTCACAAACTTCTGCAGCCGATCAACGAACGTTAGAACCAGTCTCTCTGTGTCTGCTGGGACGTGGACCGAGAAGGTTCCCTTGTAGCCGGTCATACTCACTCTCTTGTTCCCCATGTAGATGTGGCCAAACCTCATGGGCTCCCCGTCGTCTGCTGCTGTGGCTCTGCCTCGAACCGTTATTTTGGTCTCGGTGCATTTTTTGCAGCCGCATTCTACGGCGACTTTAGTGGGGAGGGTGTAGCCGTCGCAGGAGATGTCTCTGGTTTCCATCCTGGACACCCCGCAGCAGTAGGCGACGTTGTCCTTGCACCGCAGCCCCTTATCCAGCTTCCCAGCGCAGGTCTTCGCTGGGCACTTGCCCACGTCGTAGTAGAAGGAGTTGGTTGCTTTTTGGAAGCAGTCGTGAGGAAGTCGGATGAGGTGGCTTTGGGGCTGGGAGTTGCAGGGTGCCTCTTGTCGTCCTGTCGAGTAGGATTTGTTAATGAGCAGCGTGAAAGAGTTGTACAAATAATTGCAGTCAGCATTCTGTGGTCTAAAACCCTTGGAGCTAAACGTTGCTTCCACTAGCAGGATTTTGCAGCCATAAACCAGGTGTTTTACAGGGTTTTGGTTCCTTGAATTCATCTGGCCTCTGTTTTGGTGAAGCAGGTGCTCTGCTTTCACCTTGGGTACCTGGCTAAGACCAGTGCTGTTTGCAGGAGCATCCCAGCTCCTGCCTTCCAACCCACCCTCAGCTAGATGTTCTGCAGCTGCCTGGCTGTTTGGCTACGGGCAGACTGAAATGTGTCCCAAGGTTTGAAAAACAAACAGAAATATTCACGTCAGGCAGCAAGCACAGTGAGAAATCTGCTGAAACCAGCAGATTGAGCTTGGCAGGTCACCTGCAATCCAGAGCTCCAGTTTGTAGAGAGCATCTGGTTCATAACCAGCTCACGCAAGCTTATCTGCTAACGGATGCATGAAGTAAAGCCCAAATATTTCTCCTGCGACTTTTCTTTCCCACATGTATCACAGTTTCTGGTTTCTGCACACCCTCCAGCTGCTTGGAGAGCATCATGTGCATTTTCTCTTACCTATGACAGCAAGCTGGGCAGGCTGGGACTTCGCTGACCCCCCGGCGCTGCTGGCCTTGCAGAAATACTCTCCAGAGTGGTCTCTGTTCAAGTTCTTCAGAACCAGGTTGTTTTTATATTTGTATAAGGAGGGATCCAGCAGGGAGCCGTTGTGGTACCTGCCAGGAACAGACAGGCAGTTGAGGGGACAGAGGCTGATGGCCTGGATGAAGTGGAGCAACAGCCTAACCCTGCATCTTTCCAGATTTATTGCCTCAGTTTCCCCATTTGTAGCCTGGTTAGGTGGCATCACCTAAAAATTATTCCCCTTCCCCTGGTAGTGCTGAGATGTGGCTGCTGGGTGACTAGTGGTGGCTGCTTGCGTTTTTCAAACTCTTTATTTGTATGTTTTTCCAGTGAGTCTCTCTGCATGTGACATGACTGCAGCTGTGAGAAACGCCAGCTCTGCATGTCTTGAGGAAAGCATCATTTACAGCAGTCTGTTCCCAGCACATTTGGGAGTTTTACAGCTAAAAGCCCCACCCATATGGAGATGGTAATGAGGTAATAGTTGAATCTTTGGAATGGATAAAGAGCTAGAATCATAGAATAGATTTGGTTGGAAAAGTCCTTTAAGATCATCAAACCCAACCATTCCCCCAGCACTGCCAGGTCCCCACTGCCCCATGTCCCTCAGCACCACATCTCCACGGCTTGGAAACCCCTCCAGGGGTGGGGACTCCACCACTGCCCTGGGCAGCCTGGGACAGGGCTTGACAACCTTCTGAGGAAAGAAATTTTTCCTACTGTCCAACCTCAACCTCTGCTGGCACAACTTGAGGCCATTTCCTCCTGTGCCACTGATCAGAGTTGCCCCTGGTGGAGCTGGGGTCCCTTACCAGAGGTAGCGGTCGGGGGCCGGGCTCCCCAGGGCCTCGCAGCAGAGCGCCACGCTCTGTCCCACTCTCCTGGCTTTGTCCTCGGGGCTCCTGAACACATAGGGTTTGCCTGCAGGAGGAGGAAAAGGCCATCTCGTTACTCTGCCACACTTCAATTCCCATTACAGTGTAAAGCCTCCTGCACTCCCTGCCTCTTTGGGGCTACCTGAGCGTTGCAGCTGCACGTGGATCCCCAGGTTTCTTCTGTTGCTCTCAGGCACGGTGACGGTCGCCGTCGCATATTTGGCTTTCTTGATTTTAAGGGTGTTTTTGCCATCGGGACAAACCCCCGGGATCCTAAACATGCCTCTGTTATCAGCCATTGTCAAGAGCTTGAGTTTCTTTGCTTGCAGGTAGACCCGGGCGTCGGTAGCAGGGGAGCCATCCTCCAGAGAGACCTTCCCATGCAGGGTCGCGTCCTCGCACATGCAGGCGTCACAGTCGGCGTTGACCCGGCCCATGGGGCAGGTGAGGTTGCAGGCTGGAGGAAAGGCAGGCTGGTCAGAAACAACCCCACGTCCCCGCAGCGCTCTCGGGTCTGCTTCTCATTTAGCTGCAATAAGGCAGATCCTGCCTCAGGAGTAAATTGTATCCAAAACGTATTTTGGGGGGATTATCGCCAGCCGTGCATTAGAAACGCAAGGGCGATGTCATTTGGAACCTGGCAATTAGTAGAAAGCAGCCACGTGGATGTAATTACAGCTAGGAATTATTTACTTCCCCCAAAGGGCTGAATTTTGGGGAAATTTGAATCCACGTCAGCATGCGAGCTCTTAGCCCAGCTCTGGCAAAATTACAAATCCTGATAGGTTCTGTGGGTTTCTGTTACCAGTTCATGCCCAAAAATCATGACTTGGGTCTATCCTAAAAGCTCTCTCCCCTCATTCAGTGGTATCCTGGCTTGAGCAGGACGTAGGTTAATTGCCAAATGAGTGTTACCCAATGGGTTTAAAAAATAGTCTCTCAAACAGTGATTCTGAAGCATTTTCATTAGCTATGGTGATGAATTTTAAGCAATAATCTGTCTCTTCCCAAGGTGAGGGCTCAGGTTGTTCCTTTTACAATCACAGAGCATCCCTGTACAGCAGCTACCTGATACATTTTTTTTATAGCTGGAAATAAATGGAAGAAATCAGGGAAAACCCAAAACAACTTTCCCAGAGCCTGTTTTCAGAACGATTTGCTTAAAAGGAGATTATAAGAGTAATATAATTAATTACAAGCCCCTTCAGCAGAGGCTGTGGCAATTTGATATTCCCACATTCTTGCTATTCAAGATCACACAGAGGCAGCTGCTGGCAATCGCCAACTCCACCTTCAGAGCTGCTGTTGTAACAAGATTAATGAGATTTTTCCTATATCCCCAGGATCTTTATGGGTCCCTGGTGATCCCCCATATCTAGATCCCCCCCTTATCTTGCTGTTTGGCTATAAACTCCCCACACTCTGCTCCCTTAGCAGCCCTGCTTGGTAAGGCACCAGCCCCACAAACTCCTAGCAGAGGAGAGAAAGAGGGTTAAAATGACCATGAAGAAAGCACAAAGCCTACGCAGTGCTGAGACCAGGACATCATCCCCTGCCCATAAGTGAGGTTAGAGGAGCACCTGAGCAAAGATGTCCAATGCAGAGCCGCCCTTCCTCAGTTGCTTCATTACAGTGCACGCCCCAGAGGCGCTCAGCTAGGCAGGATCTGGTACGCTTCTGCACCCCGGTTTGGCCACACTTGGCTGAGCACTCACTCCATTTCGACCATGGAGACAAAAACCTTTTTGAATCTTGCATCAGTGGACCTTGAATAACATCAGTGGTGTGTTACTGAGACGCACATCACACAGCCAGCCGCTCGAAAATGGGCCGTTGTTTTCTTAGCAGCCTCAATCTAGCTTCTATATAGCAGCTTTTATATACCTCAGACGAGACATTTAGATATTGGCCACCACATGGATTCAACAAACTCAAAGCACATAGAGGGAAGCTGGGAAATAAAGCAGGAGAAGGCGTCTGAAGGCTTCTGACATAATTCCCCGCAGGCTACCGAATTCAGGGTGATTAAGATAAACTCGAGGGGAGCAAAGTGCATGCAGCTCATGCTTAGTGTTGAATAACTTTGGCTTAAAGGAAATGAAACACACATTGTCATTTAAATGCTGCTGTCTGAAGGGCTCCCTCGCATTTCAAATGCGGTTAAACAAAACAAAAAAAAAACCAAACCCAACCAAAAACAAAAGGAAAGGGTAAAATTGTTGGTGTGATCATGTTGAATGTCTCTAACCACGCTCTGACATGTGTTCTCCATAGGGGAAGTGTGTGTTTTATTGTGAGCACCACTTCTCCTTGTGCAAAGCGATGCTACTGAGCAGGCTGAGCGTGTTTGGGGCCAGCTGATCTGTAAAACACAGAGAGGGTTTATTGAGAGTTCAATATGTGGTTAGATTTTTAAAGGAATTTCTTTAACTGGGCTACTCGATGGTATTAATTTAAGCTGCTTTGAACGGATGAGATCCACTCCAAGTCTGTGGCTTGGGTTTATTTTTAAATGACAATGTTCTGCTGATGTTTATGAGGATGCACTTGTGACTAAAGTTTCTAAAAATGAGGTTTCTGGAGAGATGTGTGCTGTGTCACCTCCCACACCTACTCTTCCAGATGATATGTGGCAAACCAGGTTGGGTTGTTTCCTAAAAAGGCAGATGGGCACAGGGCTGGCCTGTTCCAGTAGGGATGGTCAAAAATGAAGCCCTGGCTTACAAAAGCAGGTGGCTGGAAAAGGGCATTTAACTGAGAGCAGCCACAGGAGCGTCATGTCTGGTTTGGAGTGAGCACTTGGCTCAGAGGGGTGAGTTTTTAATCTGTTGGCACCACGGCATCTCCAGTTCAGCATCCTGAGTGGCACATCCATAGGCCTTATTTAGCAGCCTGGGGGCTGCAGGAGGAGCTGAGATTGGGGATGTGGTCCCTTCCTAAGTGGCACATGGATAAATGGTTGGCTGTGCTTGCCCCAAGCGAAAATTTAACATGCAGCAGATTAAAGTGGGGTCTTGGGAAGATCCTAAACTTGTCTGGGGTCTGCCTGCTTTAATCTGCAGGGCCAGTGATGGTAAGAAAGGAGGAGGGGAGTCCTGTGGAGGAGGAAAACAGCATTATCTGGCTCTAGGTAGCAGCTCGACAGCAGAAGGAGCAGAAAGCAGAGGGTGGGGAGAAGCTGGGGGGCTGGCAGGGATGGGGAGGGGGGACGGGGCGCCGGCCGGCAGGGACGTACTGCGTCTGGCGTAGGTGAAGATCGGGTCTCCCCTGCGAGAGCTGCTCCTCGTACCTGTGGGCAGAGGACCCCAGTTCAGGCAGGGTTTGCCTGCACCCCACTGGCTGCTCAGCCCGGCCCACTGACAGCACACAAGGGCAGAGGCCTTGCTTTCCAATTGTGTTGGTCGGCAGCTCAAGATTTCATTTGATTTCTCCCTACAGAAGCAGGAGTCAGCCTGTGCTCTGCAAGTCCCAGCATCGCTGCCTTGTGCCACCCAATTGGAGGGGAAAACCCTAAAAATACCTCTCAACAGGTATGAGTGTCCATGGGTTTCGGTGCTTCGATTGTCCCCAGTGGCTAAGAGAGCTGCTTGGGGTGGCACGGGAGTCTGGGAAGTCCCCTAATCCCTTGGCTGTGGCATCAGAACGTGCAGCCCTTTCAGTGCCCAGGGGAATTTAAATCCTGAGTGCTGGGCAGTAAAGCCTGAGGGGTTGGGATTGGGATTAATGAGCAGAGCGGGCTTTATGGGTAATTAATGCCCCACGGGTTTTAATTCTAAACCAGTGGTGTCACACACTGCTCTGGGCAGGAGAAGGGCAGGTCGGAGCGTGTTCTTGCCCATCCCTGGGCTCTCCTCACGGGAGTCAGGGCTGTGGTCATGCTCTTGACCTTCACTTTTCCAGGAGAGGAGCCAACAGCGTGTGTCAGCAATAGCCAAAACCCTCCAAGAGGTCGCAGATGATTAACATTAATTCCATTGCCTAAATGCCCTCAGCTACTCAAATATTGTTCAGTTGTAATTTAAGGCTGAAAAAAATAATACATGTGCAAACGCCCCTTGTCCTGGTGAAGGAAAGCTGCCTGACCTGGGAAATAACTTACTCTCCAAGCTGAGCATTACCAGCGGGCTGAAGGTTTTCTGTCCTATCTGGATCCTGCTGAGGGCTGGTTTCAGAAGCCTTTGACCTAAGGGTCAATAAATCAGAGATTAAACTAGATTAAATTAGATAAATTGGATTCAAGGGATTTGTCATCCTTAGGCTCAGTTTTTCGGATTTCTCTTTGGGTTGTGGCTGGTTAGATCTCCTGTGGGATGTAGTGTGGGAGATGCCAAGTGGAGGGCATGATGGAGATGTCCCACAGCATCACTGCAACTCTGTGTTGGAGCACCTCAGATCAAATCATCTTTTTGTAGCTGGAGATATAAAATATATTCTGCTTCTCCCTGTGCAGGGAGAGAGGAATCTGAGGTGGGTGAGGCTGGTGATCGCTATGGGACATGGCCTGATTTCTGCACTTGATGGCCACCTGTGTGCCCAAGGGGAGCTGGTGGTCGTGGCTGGTTTCTGGACTCCTTGCTGGGACCAGTCTCATTTAAACTGGGCAGCTAAACATGAAGCTGCCCAGCACCAGCTCTCACCCTTGCCCAGCTCCTGGGGGCTCAGCAGGGCTTCTGGGCACCTCCCCAGGGACAAACTGACTCTCCCTGTTCTTATCCCTGGGCGTCTGGCCACAGCACCTCAGGGCAAAATTCCTCTATAGCCTCAGAAAACAAATACAAAGAGACCACAAGCAGGTTTCCTCTGCGAGACCCTCCGGAGCAGAGGGCAGGTTGCTTGTTGCTCAGCACTTTGGTATGTGTGTCCTGCTGCTCCCGAGCATCTTCTCCTGGAGAAGAGCCATGTCCACCTCCTGGAGCCTGGGGCTGGTTCCTGCCCAGGTGGTGGAGAAGGCACTGGCCAGGGTGAGTCCCCTCAGAGCAGAGGGGAGCCAGGGTGGGAGCTGGGGTGCGGGATGGGCACCACGGGGACATGGGACCAGCAGGGCAGGGGTGGTCCCAGCGTGGCTCATCCCTGTTCAACCAGAGGCTTGGCTGACCCTCAGACGGGCTTTGCCAGTGCTCCGGGGGCCAGGTGGTGGCTGGCCTGTGTCTGGAAATTGTCTGGCCAGGCCAATGCCACGCTGGCCCAGAGCAGTGCCCAGCAGGGGTGCCAGGCCCCTGTCTGCTGGCTCAGCGGCTCCGGC
>NW_008599955.1:0-6483 GCF_000691845.1 Merops nubicus
TAACTTTTATCTTTTTTATTTATTCATTTTTACCTTTTTTATTTACTCAGTACCTCAGCTTTCTAATATTTTATGTATCTGTAGAAGCTCTGGAAAACTAAAGGTACCAAATAACTGCATAATAAATGAATTTGGGAATTACTCTTGGTATTGATTCTGGGATTTTGATTTGGGAATTGCTCTTGGTATTGATTCTGGGATTTTGATTTGGGAATTGCTCTTGGTATTGATTCTGGGATTTTGATTTGGGAATTACTCTTGGTATTGATTCTGGGATTTTGATTTGGGAATTACTCTTGGTTTTGATTCTGGGCATTTGATTCTTATGAGTGACACTTTAGCAACAGGACAACAGTGAAAACCACTTAATTCTAATGAAGGAAACTTGCCCTGATGTTGAGGAAAAACTTCCATATGGAATTTAATCACCATTTATTAATTCTTAAGGGTTTTTTTTTTGTCTAGATACCTTGCCAGAGTGACTGACACTGAAGCTACAGACACAAACAACCCCAATTTGAACTATGGGATTGTGGTGGACTGTGGCAGCAGTGGCTCAAGGATCTTTGTGTACTGTTGGCCAAGGCACAATGGCAATCCCCACGACCTCCTGGACATCAAACAGATGAGGGACAAGAACAGAAAACCTGTGGTGATGAAAATTAAACCAGGTACTGGGAGGAAATGCAGTTGGGGTGGGATTTTCTAGCTGGCTGCCTGACCTCACTTGGCTTTTTCAAACCCTGGGTTGGTTAGAGAGTCTGGGTGAAGGACACGTGTGAGCTGGCAGTGTGGCACTCACCCAGATTTCCTTGGGTTTGGTTTGCAGAGAGCTTGGTTCAGCTTAACACTGAGAAAAATGGGGCACTGACTGGTTTTATTTGCTTTATTTGCTTAGAGAATTGAGCATTAGCTTCATTCTTATTTCTGTGGTGTTTTCTTGCATTTGGCTCTGGGTTGTTGGTTTCTTCTGGGTCTTGGTTATGAAGATTTTCCAGGAAATACCCAAAGCCTGAGTTGCTTCACTCTCACCCTTCTGTTTCACCAGGCATTTCAGAGTTTGCCAGCTCTCCTGAAAAGGTCAGTGATTATATTTCTCCCCTCCTGAGCTTTGCTGCTGAACACGTGCCACGGGCGAAACACAAAGAGACTCCTCTTTATATCCTGTGCACTGCAGGGATGAGGATCCTGCCAGAAAGGTGATTGCCTGTCTTATTAGCCTTTCAGATAGAGACCCTGCTGTGTCTGGCTGCTTCTAACTGCTCAAAATGTGGGTTTTGCAGCCAGCAGAAGGCAATTCTTGAAGATCTGCTCACTGATATCCCCGTGCAGTTTGATTTTCTCTTCTCGGACTCGCACGCAGAGGTGATCTCAGGGAAGCAGGAAGGTGGGTTCATGTCAGAAGTGTTTATGACTTTCACAAAATAACTTGGGTTTATTTTGTTGTTGTTGTTGTTGTTGCTGCTTTTAAAAGTTCTGGTTTGGTGAGGAGACCTCATTCCTCAGTGGGAATAGAGTGTGGAGAAGATCATCTGTGGTCTTCTGACTTGTCTAAATGGTTTCTAATGAGCAGCCAAAGAAACTTCTCTGTGTTTAGCAGGAATTTTACTCCATTTTCTCTGGCTTTGGGGAGGGAGGGGTGAGGATAAGACACAACATTCTTGAGGGAGGAAACTTTACAGGGAAAATGGCTTCTGAAGGAGCTATGTCCAACTGCAATGTCCAACTCTGTTCCCTTCTGCGTGCAGGAGTATACGCCTGGATTGGCATCAACTTTGTTCTTGGCAGATTTGAACACGCAGATGATGGTGAGTATCTTCACTGCAACTTGGATTTTAGGAAGAACTTCAATTACATGGCTCTACTTTCACCATTTCTGGTGTGTTTAGAGAGGGAATGTTGGTTAGAGATGCTGATGTTGGTTAAATTTACCTGCGAAACTTCAATAACCTGCCTTGCTCCAAAAAAAAAAGAAGTAGCCTCACTGCTTTAGGCCCAGCCTGGTTGAATTTCTTCAAAAATTTCTGGTTTTTTGTTGTTTTATCCAGAGGATGAGGCAATGGTGGAGGTGCATGTCCCAGGGAGTGAAAACAGAGAGTCCATCTTCCGTAAGAGGACTGTGGGTATTCTTGACATGGGCGGAGTGTCGACTCAGATAGCATATGAAGTCCCAAAAACTGTAAGCTTTGCCTCTTCACAGCAGGTTATTATCTGTGAAACTCTTTCTTCTTTTCCTTTGGATTCATTTTAACCCATAGTCGTTTTGTTTTCTTTGTTTTGAGTCCTCTCCTTGGTTACACCCCATTCCAAAGCCCAGGCAAGGGAAGGTGGTAAATCCGAGTCCTTCATCAGCTAAGCAGTTCATTGGCATCTTCCCTCAGAGCTTTTATTTCAATTAGCATCATTTGCCACTAATTAAGTTTAAGCAAACGTGGATTCTTTGTGTGTGTGCATGGATGTACAGTTTTTAAGTGTGTTGTAATTAAGAGCCTGTATTCTGGAGTTTAGAGACCAAAAGTTGTGTGGTTCTTCTTACAGAAAAGCTCCTGTGACTTCTTCATTTAAGTTGGGTTGATAGAAACTGGGTTAATGGGACATGGGGGTGGTAATACAGTTTGTTTAAACATCTCCTACATCCTCAGCACAGTTCATCTGCTGCAGGAGGCAGATTTCTTTGTTACAAGTCTTAAAGGGATTGAAGTTGGAGCATTTTATGTTCTGCTGAGTTCTAGAGTAATCCCTGAATTTTTTTCTCCCATTAACTTAATTGAGAAATTATCTAAAGCAAGAATAACATAAAACCCCTGTGTTTTGACTCTCAACACTCTGTTACAATGAGTTATATCTTATTTTGTTTAAATCTTCCTGGGAAATGCTGAGTTTTCATTGTTACAGGTTTCACTAACTCCACTGCCTTTCAGACAGAGGCTGTCACAAATAGTTTGGGCTGTCAAACCAAAGTGTGGGCATTTAGATTGAGAGCAGATTGCCTCAATAAAACATGAATCAGAAACAGGAAGAGCTGCTGACAATGAAGGATGGATGTTTTAGGGCTTTATCTGAGCATAGAGTGATATAAAATAGGAATTCTGGTCACAGAACCTGCCCAGGTTCCCAGAGGGTGACAAGAGGGTCAAAGTTCTGGCTGTGACACTTGGGCTGCTGGTGCTGCTTCTCCCTTACACCACGTTGTGGTGGCTGTGTAGTGTTAGGCCACACTGCTGAGCATCTTCCACATGAAGAGCTCCTGCCACGTGTCTCTTAAATACCTGAAAAGCTGGTGTGTGAGGGGAGCTGGGTGGGTGACACTGAAAACCTTGAGAATTCCAGGATGGAAAAGGAAGAAGAGCTCTGCTGGGCCATGAATCTACCCAGCCCAGCAATCAGTACTGGATGGGCTTGGTCAGAAGTGGGGACATGGAGCTCAGTAGCCACAGCACGTGGGGCTTCATAGGAAAAGAAACTTTAGTGTCCACAGCAGCAGCTCTTGGCCTCTGCAGTTCCTTGGCTATCAGTAATGATAATGCAGGTCTCACCCTACCAAGCAGAAGGTGATGTGGACCTGGTGGACCTGTGAAAAGCAAACTGGATGAGTTAGAATTAGTGTAATTAGTGTTAGAATGAAGTTAGAAGGTGTCAAGGGCATCCAGTTGTCCCCAGAACTCATCTTTAGCTTCTGGTTCATCTTGTTTCTACCTAATCTCAATGCTTGTGTTCCTGCAGGAGGAAGTAGCCAAGAACTTACTTGCAGAGTTCAACTTGGGCTGTGATGCTCACCAAACTGAGCATGTCTACAGGGTCTATGTTGCCACATTCCTGGGCTTTGGAGGGAATGCAGCACGCCAGAGATATGAGGACAGTCTGTTTAGCAGCACAGTGCTTAAAAACAGGTACCTGGCTGCAGTCACCTGGGGATGTGGGTTCTGTGCACCACCAGGAACCTCTTAATATATTTAATAACCTCTTAATATATTTAATAACCTCTTAATATATTTAATAACCTCTTAATATATTCAATAACCTCAGCCTCAGTAACCTCTTGAATATATTTAATAGTGTCCTGATAGAAAACTCCATTTCTGCAGCGTGCCACCCGCAGTGCTGAACTTTTTCAACAGGGACACTGGGCTGGGGTGCTGCTGTGTAGCTCAGAACTTGGGGTTTCTGATACACAGCTCTTCCTCTGCTCCCTTTATTTTCTTGCAGGCTGCTGGGCAAACAGACTGGCCTGAGTTCTGAGTCACCCTACCTAGATCCCTGCCTGCCCCTGGACGCCGAGGACGAGATCCAGCAGAATGGGCAGAGGATGTACCTGAGGGGCACTGGGGATTTCCATCTGTGTCGTGAAATCCTTCAGCCCTTCATGAACAAGACTAATGAAACCCAGACCTCTCTCAACGGGGTCTATCAGCCTGCTGTGCACTTCCAGAACAGTGAATTTTATGGTTTCTCAGAGTTCTACTACTGCACTGAGGATGTGTTACGCATGGGAGGAGATTACAATGCTGTTAGATTTACTAAAGCTGCAAAGGTAAAGTGTTTTCTTCAGAGAAACCTCCTCTAATCCAAAACAGCTACTCTCCAGAAGCACTTTGTTCTGAAAGCCTGGCAACAAAACTCTTCCTGGAAAGATCCAGAATCCTTTTAACCCTGCAATGAGCTGTCACAGGGCATCTCTTTCCTTACTGGGTTTTCTTTTAGGGTTCTTGTCTCAAGGCACAATGGTAAAATTGGCTGTAGAGAGAGTGGAACTCATGGTAGTGAAGCTCCAGCAGGACTCTTGACCATGGGGAAATCATTGCTGCCTCCACTCCTTGTTTTTTAGTTGTTAAATCCCTTTTCCTCCTGCTTTACACATCTGGTGCTGGTTTCCCTGGTGTTACTCTGAACAGGCATCTGTTTGGGACAGTTTAAGGCTACAGCATAAAGTAAAAATACAATCAGTGCTTTGTCAGTGCCTTAAAATAGTCTCTTTTTCATCTCCAAGTTCATGGCCAAAGGGTTTAAGTGCTAATTGGACCACAAATGGATCAAAATGTTACAGAAAACACCATAAAATTTATGATCTTATTAGCAGTGCAGGGGGAGTTGTTCTTTTTGAGTTTTCCAGCTTTTGATATTTACAGAGCATCTTATCTAGTGACCTTTTTTTTTTGTCTTCTGAAGGCAGAAGCAGTTTTTGAAGTGTTTTTCTTTTCTTTTCTTGAAGGATTATTGTGCCACTAAGTGGTCTGTCCTCCGGGAGCGTTTTGACCGTGGCCTTTATGCCTCACATGCTGATCTCCACAGACTGAAGTGAGTATTTGTGTTTGTACAGTCAACCCATTCATGCAGAGCTGCCAGGGAGAGCTCGAGGTCGTGCCCCAATTAATGAAATAATTGAAGGTGTGAATACAACCTTCAATCTTGCATCAGTCTTCAAGAAAAAAAAAGGGTGATAATTGTGTTGTCTGATTGTGCTCCCCAGTTCTCTGGGACTCTAACTGCTGGCCTGACTTTATGCCACTCTTTCTATAGGTACCAGTGTTTTAAATCTGCCTGGATGTATGAAGTGTTTCACAGTGGCTTCTCTTTTCCTGTGAGTTACAGCAATTTGAAAACAGCTCTGCAGGTTTATGATAAAGAGGTGCAGTGGACCTTGGGAGCCATTCTTTACAGAACAAGGTTCTTACCTTTGAGGTACCAGTTGTTCTCAAATATCTGCAGGGAATGTTTGGGTGGAAAGGATGGGATTTTTGTGAGGGGAGGAAGTAGGATGATAGCTCTAGTGCTACTTGATAAAGACTCTTCTACTGAAATGGGCTCTCTGGTGAGATAGGCCAAGGGCTGGGTCCTGCCCTTGGCAGGGTGATAGGAAAGCAGCTGATGGTTGGGGGTGACAAGATGATGTTTCTAGTGCATGCTGTGTAACCTCAGTGTATATTTCAGGTAGCTCTAGTGCTACTTGATAAAGACTCTTCTACTGAAATGGGCTCTCTGGTGAGATAGGCCAAGGGCTGGGTCCTGCCCTTGGGTCACAACAACCCCCTGCACTGCTCCAGGCTGGGGGAAGAGCAGCTGGAAACTGCCTGGCACAAAAGGACCTGGCCAGGGTTGGTTGACAGCCAGCTGGAGATGAGCCAGTGTGGGCCCAGGTGGCCCAGAAGGCCACCAGCATCTTGGCCTGGATCAGCACTAGTGTGGCCAGCAGGATCACAGCAGGGATTGTCCAACTGGACTGGGCACTGGGGAGGCTGGCCCTCAAATCCTGGGGTCAGTTTTGGGCCCCTCCCTCCCAGAAGGACCTTGAGGGGCTGGAGCGTGGCCAGAGAAGGGCAACGGAGCTGCTGGGGAAGGGTCTAGAGGCCAAGTGTGGGGAGGAGCAGCTGAGGGAGCTGGGGGTGCTGAGCCTGGAGCAAAGGAGGCTCAGGGGAGACCTTCTGGCTCTGCACAGCTCCTGACAGGAGCCTGGAGCCAGGGGGGGGTCGGGCTCTGCTCCCAAGG
>NW_008599955.1:6560-43744 GCF_000691845.1 Merops nubicus
CGACCAAGTGGTGTGCAAGGTTGCGCAGGGCAGTGTTGGAGTCCCCACCCCTGGAGGGGTTCCCAAGCCGTGGAGATGTGGGGTGAGGGACAGGGTGGGTGCTCCCTGGCCCTGCTGGGGGGTGGTTGGACTCCAGGACCTCAGAGGTCTCTCCCAGCCCGTTTTGATCCTCGTTCTACGATTCTCTCGTTCGCAGTCAACCCTTGACATGCGACTCACATCCCTTATCCCTCTGCTTCTTTTTCAGAGACATCCAGCAAGAAAACTTCCGTGGAAGTCACTCCCACTGGAGGAGCTTCTCCTTCGTTTACAATCACTACTTGTTTTTTGTCTGCTTTCTGGTCGTGCTGCTCTCCATCCTGCTGTACCTCCTGCGCCTCAGGCGCATCCACCGGCGCCTGCCGCGCAGCGCCTCGGCTCCTCCCCTGTGGATTGAGGAAGGCCTCCCACCACAGAAGATCCCAGGACCCTTATGAGATGCTCTGGTGGAAAGCCTTTAAGTGGACTTGCTACACAAAAAGCCATTTTTTTGCCTCAGGGTTCCTCCTTTTGTTGTTTTTAAGTCTCTTTAAACCATTGAAGAAGCAGATTGCCCCGAGCGGGTCACAGCTCAGCCCGAGTGTGGGATCCAGCAAAGTGGGGGCAACTTGGCTGAGTCTCATTAGACAATACCTGCCAAAAAATGACTATTTTTTTTTTTTTAAATATTGCACTTTTGTGTGTAATGGGCCGAGCAAAGGCTCGTTGTCAGTAAATGAGCAGCAGCAGGTTAAGCTGCGTGTGGGAAGAGAGTGAGTGTGGGTGATGCCTTGGGTGAGGTTGTGAAATCCTGTCAGCTGGGATGAATGAGGACTCTGTTTATTTTCTTTTCCAGATTCCAGGATTGCTCTCCCTTCTTAACTCTGAGCCTCCTCAGTCAAAGAAATGGAAGTGCAGGGTTTCCAAAAGCAGTAAGAAAACACCTTTTTAGGACAGTTTCCCTGATGGGGTATTCTGGAATAAATACTGTGATGGAGAAGAAAAATCTATTGCACCCAATGCTGTGCTTCCACAAAACTGCTTAAAATCAGTTTTGTTTTACTTGTGACAGTTTCCCCCTGTGTCTTGGAAGCTAGATCCTCATAGTGGCTGAAGTCACTGCTTTTAAATCCTTTATTTTCCTTTCATAATCATTCAGAGCTCTCTTGAAACTCCAGTGAGGTGAAGAGAACTGGAATAGGCCTCAGCTTTTGTTTCAGCTAGAGTAGACCTGCACACAGTGTCTTTTTATTTTTGTTGATGAGTACTCTGGGTTTGTTAATTTATATTTTATTTAAAACTGTTGATTTTACTTGAAAGTAAATTTGTCCATGATTAAAAGTGGGATTTCTATGAATTTTTGGTGTGTGGGTGTTTTGTTGCACAGCAATCACTTCTCTTCTCCCTGTTTGTATCCAGCTGGGAAAACTTTCTCTTCTAGTAGGCATGAACATGCTGGAAAACTGGATGCACTGGAGAAGGAGCCACGTTGATACCATTTTTGTCATGCTTAAGGTGCAGTTTATTCATCTAAAAATCAACATACTTGAAACTGTTTTATAGAATCATTTGGGTTGGAAGAAAACTTGAAGATCATCAAGTCCAACTGTTAACCCAGCACTGCCAAATATAATTGTTTCCTTTCCATATCCTTGCTTTTTGTCTTTTGTATAAGAAATTTAAGCTCCATCTGCTGAACTGCAGCTAAATTTGGGTGCTAAACTTCTTACTGCTTCCCTGCAGGGTCTGGTAGATGGCTGTGTTGGCAGCCCTAAGGATTCATGGGATGTGTGGTGGAATTTTGGAACAAAACCTTTTAGCTGAAGCTTCAGAAATCCCAAACAGCATCTTCCTGTCGTGAAGGGGTTTTTTTTGTACCTGACACATCTAAGCACTTCAGCTGAGAGCCTGGTTTGCTTCTTGCTGTTTTTTGAGCACCATCTGAGTGCAGGTTGAGATAAAACCTCTCACTTCTGATAGCTGGGAGGGTGCTACAAACTTGTTGCACTCATAGGGTGATAAGGATGATGAGAAAACTGGAGCTGCCAATTGTTCAGAGCCTGTACTTCCTGTTCCTGAGAGGCCTAAAACTAGAGCCCAGAGCCTCTTAATTGCATGCTGAGATAAAGCAGCTCCCTTTGGACAGGGGCTGATGCTGGGGGCAAAGTGGAGAGGAAGTATCTGTGTGTGACTTGGCAAAATCCAGGCAGCTGCCAAGCATCTCTTAGCAGAAGAGATAGTGTCTAATGCAGCAAGCAAGGAAAACAGCCAAGAGAAAAAAAAACTCAACCAAACCAACTCAAAAATGTCAATAAAAAACTTCAGAAAATCATAAAAACATTTAGAAGTTGAAGGAGGAATGTTTCAGACCTAAAATAGAGAAATAGAACTTTCTTTTAGGTGTTGCAGCATTTAAGTGAAGCTTTTAACCTGTGAGAGGATGGAAGAATAAAATCATCTTAATGTATAACTTTAAAATGGATTCCTTCATAGAATTGGGAGTTTATTTTTATTTAGTAATGGATAGTCATGGAAAAAAATCACTATTCTGGCCTTTCCCAAGGGGATCTAAACATTTTTTCAGAGGAATAGATGCTGGTTGAATGAAGTGCAGGATTCTGATGTTGCTTTCTTGCCTTGTAGGAAGGACCAGCTATGGCTGTGCCCAGTGGAGTGGGTGTTTTATGCCTCCCAGAGCTGCAGAAGATTTTGGTAGAGTGACCTGCAGCTTGGTGAATGCAGCAGGGACAGGTACAGCCTTGGGATAACAGAGCCAGGTTGCTCTTTGTGCTTTCATGTACCTGGTTTAGGGTTTCTGCACTCAGTTTTGAAAGCACCACGCTGGGGAACGAAGAAAATGTGAAGGAGGAGTGTTTGGAATGTGATGGAAGATGAGATGGTGAAGGATGGTGAGAAGATGATGAGGAAAAGGGGCAGGAATCTTCCCCTGTCCCAATGGTTCCTCTGCAGTGGTTTCTGCTCCAGCATCCTACCAGTATTCTGCTTTTTTCTAGTGACTTGGTTCAGGAAAGGCAGAATAAAGATGAACCCAACACACAATCTCCTCCTGTGGTGGTAAACTGCTTGATAAGATGGGTGTCAAAGTGCTTCAGAGTGAGGTGAACACTGACCTTCCAAACTAAACCCAGCTGCCTCTGAAATCTTCTTGGGTTGGTGTTTCTTTGTGCAGGTTTCCTGCCTGCATTGTGTGGTGATGCCAGCTGAAAGAGTTGAGGGAAATGGGCTGAGCTTCTTTAAACCTTGACTCAGCTCTTCCATGACCACAGTCTCCCACCCTGGTGGGACCACAGTGAGCTTCAAGGGGCTGAGTATGCTGGAAAAGCACCACTGGGACCCTGTTTACTTCCAACAAGCTGGGAATTAAGCTCCTTGATCTCACCCAGGTTTAAGGGGCACAGTGAGAGGCAGTTGAGTTAATTAAATGTCCTAAAAATTCACAGGAGAGACTCATCAGAGTCAGGAGAAGCAAGAGCTGGGAGAACATGGGGCTGAGAGAGGATGGCTGGTGGTTCTTTGGACACATTGCTGCTTATCCAAGGTATTCTAGTTTCAAAGTGAAGGGGTTTTAGCCTTGTTGGAGAAGGGGTGGGATTGTTTTCCTTGCTGTGGAACTGTAAGGAAGGTGTGGTAGAAGTGTGGGATACTATAGAGGGGAGGCACTGAAGAGTAGAACCAAGCCTAAAACAGACTGGTGGCTTTAGATTTAGCAGCACTCCTGGGGTAGATTGGTGTTGCTGGGAGAGAAGGGAGTGTGTTGAGAGGAATTTCAGCAGATTCTTAAGGCTGTGGGTCTAAAAAGGCTTTTTGTCCTTAGTCTGTACCTTTGGGAAGAGCAGAGCACAAGATCTCAGCCCCCAGACAGAGTGAGGCCCTTGCCCAAGGGCTCTGGATGAGTTTGGTGGCTGTTAGTGTTGGCTGTAGTGAGGCTGACACATGGGTGGGTGTTTTAATTGCTTTAGGAGCTTAAAGCCCACGAGGCACAGGGAGGAGGCAAGATTTGCACAAGCCCCCAGCTTAGTGCCAAACCTGGATTTACAAGGTTGCTGTCTGGTGCTTGAGCTGTCCCATGGCCAGTGTTTGCCCACCCAGCCCTTGGCTGCTTTGAAACTCCAGCTACAGTGTCCCAGGAGTTAGAATTACAGCATATGTGGTGGGGTTTGGTGGTTTGCTTGGGTTTTTTAACCTCCCTCCCCCTCCACCCAGGGGTTTGCAGGATGGGGCAGAGGCTCTGAAATAGGAGGAAGAGTTTGTAAAACTAAAGCCATCTTATTTTTACAGCTTCAGCTGAAGAGGGGGAAAAACAAGGAAGCTTTTCCATCCCATCCCTGGCCAAGCCTGCTCCAAAGAGGCTCCACTAAGCAACCCCACCAGGAGAAACATGATTCCTTTAAGAGACTTAGCAATACCTCTTTTCACTCAGTGCCTGTCCCTGGGCTCAGGTTCCCAAGCCACAGTGGTGATGTTTATCTGTTTGTGTCTGTCTCTGCATTAACATGCTTTATTTTCTTTCTTCTGCTTCTCCTCTTCACCTTGTCCTTTCTCCAGGGCCATTAAGGACAGGTAAGGCATGCAGAAAAGCACAGAGGGGAGGCAAGGGTGCTGCTCTTTGACCTATCCTAGGGGCCTGGACTGGGCAGGGGAATGCTGTTGAAGCTTTTGGTGTCATGGCCTCTTAAACACATCACTCTTCTTTTTGTTGTTGTGTTTTTGTGGGCAGAAAAACGTTCAAAGCAAAGACCAAACGTGGCCCCTAATGGAACAAGTGCTTGGGAGGCCAAAATATACCCCTGAGAAAGGCAGGGAAGTGATGGAGAGGGTGAGGAAGGGAGGAGGAAGAGCACTGCTCCTCCAGGAACACCAGCCCTGCAGCTGGTGGCAACCAAAGGGTTTTTCCATCTGTGCAGCCCTTAGGGAAGGGGCCAGTTGATAGCAGGGACTGTGGTGTGCCTGATTTAGGGCACCTTGTTCTTGCTTGTCCCATTGTTTCTGCCATTGTTGCTACTAAATAAAGCATGAAGCTCATTGAAAAGCTGAAATGAGCCTCGTGAGGACTTGTGTCCCACTCCCTGGGCCTCTGTGTGTCCTGACAGTCATTTTTCAGGTCACCCTCCCTTTATTTAAAGGAGGACAACAACAATTGTTGTCTAACAACTGTGCTTGCACGTCTTTGGCTTGGTGGGAAGTTGTGCAGGGAAGTTGTTTGGGACAGGGTTAGTGGTGTCTTCCTAGATGGTGAGTGATACATGTTGCTGGAGATGCTTTCTAGGGGCCTGAGCTTCCAAAGAGAGTGCTCAGCACTTGTACCAGCCAACATACCAATGCACTGAAGATCCAGGTGGAGATCCAGGGTCCTGGAAGTCACTAGCTCTGAATTCCCTGCTGCAAATAAAGTGCAGAGCAGGAGCTGAGCCTATAAACTGCAGATGTTTTCTGTTCCTGAGTATCATGTGTGTGGTGCTTTAGCAGCATTTTTCTTCTGATAACTCCAGTGATGACTTGCAAACAAGATCCCAACAGTGCCAGGGTTTTTTCCTCATGTGGACTCTCTAGGTTGGCCAAGTTTTGGCAGGCAGTAATAAACAGCTTTTGGAAGGCAGGAATCTCAGGTAACCCTTAGGACATCACCTGCCATGAAAACTGAGGGTCTTTGGCTCCTTGCTGATCACAGAGACATGAGGGGTGTTAATGAAGTGGTCAGATCAGATGCAAGGCTGGGTTGTGCATCTCCTGGGTGGCTCTTCCCTTCTGCCCCCTGTGTCCTGCCCCTGCAGTGAGCTCTCCTGCAAGGTCAGCACATGGAATCTCTGGCCTTGAACTCATTGTTCCAGTTTCTGCAGAAGATCAGAACCACAGAGCCTGCCCTTGTTTGGACACGTTCTTTGGCCTGTCACGATGAATCAGCCCAGAAGATGTTAAAACAGATGTTTCCAGAAGGCCTTTTAAGGGTGAACAGGGGTTTGCTGGGTTTGCCTGGGAGTTATGGAGACAGTACAGTGTGTTCTGGAGCATCCTCTTTCACAACCAAGTGAAAGTTCCTCCCCTCTTCTCCTTTTCTTTTCTATGTAGTTTTCTTAATCACAGCCAAGTTCATTCTGACAGGCTGGATGGGAGACCAGTTCTGTCTGTCCAGCCCTCTTCAAGGCCAGAAGTCCCTTCTCTGCCTCTTGACCCTGGAGACAAGGGCTGTGCTTGCAGAGGCTCTGCTGTTAGGAGGGGGACTCTTGCCATCTAGTGGGAGGGGATGGTAAACCTCCTGGAGCTCTGCCATCCCTCCAGATGAGCTGCTGAGGGAGCTGGGGGTGCTGAGCCTGGAGCAAAGGAGGCTCAGGGGAGACCTTCTGGCTCTGCACAGCTCCTGACAGGAGCCTGGAGCCAGGGGGGGGTCGGGCTCTGCTCCCAAGGGACAAGGGACAAGAGGAAACAGCCTCAAGTTGCCCCAGGGGAGGTTTCAGTTGTCCCTGAGGAACAATTTCTTGCCCTGGAGGGTTGCCCAGGGCTGTGCCAGGCTGCCCAGGGCAGTGGTGGAGTCCCCACCCCTGGAGGGGTTCCCAAGCTGTGGAGATGTGGGGTGAGGGACAGGGGGCAGTGGGGACCTGGCAGAGCTGGGTTGGACCAGATGATCTGAAATATTTTTTCAAGAACAACTCTCTGATTCCTGGACTTTCAGTCTGTGTGTGGTGGGCAGTGATTCCTCTCACCATGCCCATGGGATTGACTCATGCTGCTTGCTCACAGCCTTGCAGCTGCCTGGAATGGGTGAAGCTGCATTTCTCAACCATTTTTTCCTTTCTAGAAATCTCTTTTCTTTTTTTATCACGTTTTTCAGGGGCAAAACTTTGTCTGCACCTTTCTATGCTCATCTCCTGCAGGGCTGAGTTGCACAGAGGGAATCTGGCAGGAACCTGTGGGTATGGAGAAGGCTGGTGGTGTGTGCTGGCCAGAGACTGTCTGTGCCACCTGCCTTTTGTCAGGAGATTGCTTTGGGGAAGTTGCCTTTCAGCAGCTGACTCCTTGAATCAGTGCTCAGGGACAGGCAGGATCTCTCAGTAATTGCTTTTACAGATAGAGAGGGGAGAGTCCTTGTGCTGGGGTCTTCCTGGGCAAGACAAACCAGCAGCTGACATTCCAGTTGGGAGATGTCAATGCTAACTGGCCTCCTCATCCTTTTCTTGAAAGGTGAAGCAGGAAAACAGGAGGAAGATGGATGTGCTGCTGTATTTCCAGACTGCCTGGGACTGAGAAGGAACAGCTGCTGTCAGGTACCAGAGCAGAGCTCATTTCTGAGCCCCTCTGTCTGCTACAAGAACTATCTGCTGCAAGGGTTTCATGAGGCTTCAGGTTTTCCCCCAGGTGGGTCCACGAGCCCTTGGTTTGCCCAGAGCTGGGTGTAGCTGATAGATGTTGAAGGGGTGATGCATCAAACTGAGAGCTGGAAGACAAGGATCTGTGTCAGGTCTCACGTGGGGCTGATCCACACTTCTCTGCAGGCCAGCTGGTGGTTAAGAGGCTGGACTTGAGCACAGATCTTCCTTCAGACTGCTTTTGTGGAGCATGGAGGTCAGCTCTGCCTTGGAGAGCTCGTGGGAGCTGCAAGGGTGAAGAAGTCCCAAAGCCTGCAGGTTTGAGGGGGTGACTCTGCCAAGCATGGAAAATGAAGTGGGTGATGGAATGGAAGAGTGATGTGGTCACTGTCTGCCTTGTATCAGCCCTCAGACTAGAACACATGCAGAGGAGAGAGACATCTCAAGGGACTGAGGTTATTTCCTATAGAAAATGTCTCATTTTTTCAGCTTTGCTGGCTGCAGAAGAGCTGTGTCATGTAAAGGTCCCTCCCTGAAGAGAAGCAGCACAGTGTACAGTCCTTTCAGCTGCTGGACTGGGAGTCTGGGAGGTCAGTCCAGCCACTATCCAACTCCCTGTGTGGAAATCATAGAAGTTCCAGTAGGGATTAAACATTTTATATAAACTGGATTATCCCTTTCTCTTTGAGGGAAGCCTAGACCTGCTTCTCCAGAGTCACTGGTGGTTGGTAGCCATCCTGTGAGCCCAAAAGCAGGGATCCAGCTCTCCAATTACACCTTGCAGGAACTTTCCACCCAAAGGCAATAGGTGTGAAAGCTGCCACGTGTCACTAACACTCTTAGAGTGCAGTCAGGTCCTGCAGTTCTTTAGCTATCACCTAGACCATCTCTGGGCAGAGCAACCTTGAGGTGTATCTGCTCTGTGAATTTGAAAGGTCAAGTCAACCTGTGGCTCCAGAGAGTCTACAGGGTGAAAACAGGAGGTGTGAGGAGGCAATGAGCCTTCCCTTCTTAAAACAACTGAAAATTGGAGAAGAGAAATTACAGAACCTAATAGCCTGTACCTAATTTTTGGAAGCATGGACCATGACTGTGACTACTTGGTCAAAACCAGCCTGGACTTGCCCACGTGGCAAGGTGTGTCCTGCAGGCAGATGCAGAAGCAGACACGTAGGCAGAGGATGTGGAGCTGAAATGGTGGTTTTGGTGCCTGGCTGAGGGAGGTTCAGCTGGAGCTGCTGCTTGTGCAAGGGTTTTGCCTGAAAACATCCATCCTGTGTGAAGCCAGTGGCTGCAGGAAGCCAGTGGCCACTGTTAGCTCCTGTGTGGCTACCCAGGGGATGCACCTTGGGTGGAAGAAGCTGCTGGGGAGAGGTGCTGGGCTGGTGGATCTGTGCTGGAAGGGCAGCAAACTCTCCAAAGAGCCACGAGGTGATGCTTACACAGGCTGAGGGGTGATAGGATGGCTGGTGGGCCTGGCAAGTGGTTTCCCTGGTTGCCTTTTACCACGATCAGATGATGCAGCTCCAGCTTGAGCAGCTTTATCTTCTGTGGACAATAAATATGCAAAGTTCTCTTCTTTTCTTTTGGTCTTAACCAGTCGCAGGATGAAGGGGGCAGCAAATTCCCAGAATGTAACGTGTTACCTTGAAGAGCTTTGCCCAATTCCTAAATTTGCTTTATGCAAGCAGCAAGCTCTTCCATCAGGTGGAAACCTGGCTGGCATTTGCTGCTCTATCCTCACCCGACCCGGGCATTCTGCAGACATTCCTGGGCCAGGCTGTCATGTTCCTCCATGCCCTGCTCAGCAGACACTCACACATTCCTTCCTCTGGCCAAACTCCTTCCAGCTTCCTGCCAGGCTGCACCGTGGAGCTTCTACTGGGAGGTTTTTTTCCCCCTCCCTTGATGTTCCTGAGATGAGTCTCCTGCCCCCCGAGGTGATGCTCTGCTGGTCGTTGGGATGCTAATGGCAATTTGGAGAGTTTAATCTCTTTTTATGAGTGTTCCCAGTAGGAGAATTAGGGTATTGGGGGCTTCTGTGCAAAATCTGCTGCTCCTTCCCTCTTGTGCTGGCTTCCCTGGGAAGAAGAGCCTGGAGAAGAGAGCTGGGAAGAAGAGCCAAGCTCTGTTTCAGTGGCATCCTGGGTTTAAATCCTGACATCTTGATATTTTCTATAACACACACCAAGAAACAACTGTCCTCTTCCTAATTATCTCTTTCAATCAGGAACACAGTTGACCTCAGGGGAGTGCTCTGCAGGAGGCTTGGCCAACTCATGTGAACGTGGTTGTCATGTCCCTGCCAACACTGTCAGCTGGTGGAGTCTCCTCTGGGTGGGGATCATCTCAGAAGCCTCCTAGGCCAGTAGGTAACTGAGGCTGAACCCTCAGTTTTAGACCAGACCACTTCATGTAGAGTCTGTGAAACAGCAAGAGAGGCTTTGTGCTGACCTCAGGGTCTTCTGGAAGCAAGGTTGAGCTTCTCTGGTGGTGTCAGATCATCCAGTGAAGAGCTGGGACCTTGCTCAAGTGATTCAGGGCTGCATTACCCTCCCAAACTACCTTCCTGTCTGTAAGTTTCCTTTAGATTTGGTGCCCAGTTGAGTGCAATATCCCTTTCCAGTAAAAGTTGGCATCAGAGAGTGGGGAAGCTCTGCACCTCCGAGCAGCTGGGGCTGAGAACAGACTCTTGCTTTTCCTGTAGCTGGGGTTGAGAAGACTGATTTGTGCCCTGAGCAGGATGCAGATGTTCCTCAGTGTGGGTAAACTGTGTTTAGGAA
Organism: Merops nubicus; assembly: GCF_000691845.1. Lineage (NCBI taxonomy): Eukaryota > Metazoa > Chordata > Aves > Coraciiformes > Meropidae > Merops > Merops nubicus. The sequence goes on from NW_008599955.1 coordinate 16,684, forward strand.
ATGATATAAAGCCTGGGAAAAGGGAAAAGTCTGATGACAGACGTGTTCTTGTAGGGTTTGATTGCTGGAAGTGTATCCAGAGATGTGGATTAAGCACTTTTAATTCTATATTTGAAAAGTTCATTTGAGAATTGAGGTGAAATCAGGCAGGGCTAACCTGGTATGCTACAGGCAGGAGTCCTGTGCTAGGGGAGGGCTTGCTAGAAAGCCCCTCCCAAAGATGAATATACTGAAATGATGGGGATGTTCCTTCAGAATTTAGTTTTTGGGGAAACCTGCTGCTCTTTCTGTGCCTGTCACCTTGCTTGAGAAACCCATTGACCATAGATCTACATACCCAAGCTGGTGAGAAGTTAAATGTCTGTTCTCTGAGAAATGCTGACACTTCACAATGAGTTGCTGTCCAAAATTGGGTCAGAAGACAGTATTTCAATGTCTTCTCTGGAAGAGAGATTTGAAAGCCACTGATTTCTGCTGATTTTTACAGTCCCAGAAAATGGAAGGGAATAAAATGATAAAACATTAATCAAAAAAAGACAGTTTTAAAAACACAACCCCACTTCTAGTTGGGGTTTCTAGTTGAAAACCCTGGAGAAGTTTCCAGATGCCTCAGAATAAAGTCTTGTTGGTTGAAGAATTGTTTCAGCTAGCTCAGACCAGTGTTCCCATTTCACTCGTAGCTGTTGGCACCAGAGATGATCTGAATTTTTGGACACAGCTGGAGTTGAGGGGTTTGACTGGTCTGTTGGTTTATGAAGAAGTGTTTTTAGTGTCTGATTACTCCTTGGGACATGCCAGGGGGATGGGGTGACTCTGGCTGCAGATCTAGATGGGGTTTAAGTACCTTCCTTGCGTTGAGCTGCTGTAGTGACAGCTTTAAGAATATTGAGCTGCTGGAAAAGCCACTGCTGGATGCTGAAGGGTTAAGGTGGGTGATCTCCATCCTAGCTGGGGGGATGGCATCCTCCAGAGTCTCCAGCCTAGAGAAAGGGGGGTGGGTTTGGAGCTGCTGTGCTGTGAGACCCTGCACTCCTGTGGTTGTGGAGCACCCTGAGGCTCCAAATCCAGCTGAGTGCTTAGAAACTTCAGTGATCACACCATGCTATGGAACACTGGTATTGAGATGGTCCTAGAGAGCAAGTATTGAGAATCATCCTAAAAAAAGCATTCACATTCCTAATCCACCTCTTTCCTTCCAACTCTGCCTAGAATTTCCCCCTCCCTCCCATCTCTCTTCTCTCTGCAGCCCTTCTGCTCCGATTACAAGACAAGCCCATGATATCACCCGCTATGAGCTGAGGCTAAAGGGGCTGGCTCTGGGGAGGGGTTTGCTTGACTAACTCTAGTGAAATTTGCCAGGAAGCAGCAGCTTCTTGCAGCATTTTTCTCTGGCTGCAGGATATTTTCCAGCTCAGAGGGGACCACTCGCACGGCGCGCTCAGCCCGGGAGAAAGAACTTCATGAAGCACCACAGGAGAGAGGTCACCCCTGGCACAGCCTACCACTAACCCCAAGGTAAAGGCAGCTCTGCTGAGACAGTGGCTTTCCTGCTAGAGATGAAGGGGCTGAGGGATCAGATGAAATATTTCTAACTCTTTCTTGCTTCGGGGCTGGAAAGTTTGATTTCACTTATTCCCCTTTCTCTTTGTCTGTGTTTTCTTTCTCTCCCATGAATTTTCTATAAGATAGGATGTTTAGACATACCCAGCTGGTAGGGAGGGAGATGTTTCTTCTCATTCCTGTCCCCTGAGACTTCAGTTGGCGGGGGTGGGATGACACAGATCTTCAGGGTCACTATGTGAAGGTTTTGTGACCAAGTTAAAGATTTTTCTCCCCTTGCTTGCTCACGGGCATGCACAGAAGGGATAAAAAAAGACATGTTGCAAGCTGTCTACAAGTTCAGGCAATGCATTTTCTGAAATATTATTAAAATATGCTTGATTTAGACCAGAAGGCTACAGTACATGCCATCAACGTTGTGTAAATGTTACCAGCTAAACTTTAGAAGCAGTTTAAATTCTCCTCTCTCTGCTCTTTCAGAGGAAAAGGCTCCAGTGCAGATGTTTCCCATTGGCAGAAGGTGCAAAACAATGATGCCTCTAGTTCAGAAACTTTTCTTCTGTCACTGCTTGGCATTCACAGCCCCTTGCAAAACAGCCCTCAGCCTACCAGCAGCTTTCTTAAGGCTGTTTTATCGTGCAGCAGTCAGGGTAGTTTTTCAGGATGAGTCCAGGAGACTCAGCAGTATCCACCTGGAAAGCTGCAGCACAGAGAGATGGGATGTTTCTCTCTGCAGTGAGCCTAGCCCAGGGTGAGTTCTGATTCCTCCTGCTCACAAATGCCTCTCCTGCCTCCTGGATTAATATTTGTTGTTTAATTTAAACAGATGTCACTGTGGGGGGGTAAAAAATAAGTCTCAAGACCAAGATTATCTAGAAGACTGTAGAGAAAGATCCTAGTTCAGCTCTCTGGGAGTGTAGTAGGGAAACTATTTAGCATGTCTATAATCAGCTCATAACGGTGACATCGCAGTGCTGTCAAATGTTTACTGAATAGGGGCTGAAAATAATTACTTTAAGGGCTCCTACTTGCCAGTTTAATCTCTATTCAACCACCCACAGTGGTGGAATTTCCTTGGCTGGAAGCTAGAGAGCAGTTAGAAAACGTGAGATGAAATAACTGCTGTGATGGCAAAGAGCACAGGGAGAAACACCTTCAGCACAGGGTGCTGGATCCTTGCTGCAGGAATGGATCTCGTGTCATCTTAGTTCTAAGTGCAGGACTATCTTGGAAAGCAACCCCAAAATTGGGTTACTAATATGAAGTTGAATATCTCAGGCAGGTGGTGATGAGGCTCAGGGTAACTCTGATTTGTCTGCGTGGTGCTGTGTGAGTGCTGGGGAGAGGAGGTCTCTAGAAAAGGCTTCAAAAAAAGTTTTAGCAGCTTGGGACAGCCACCAAGATTGAAGGGAGTGTTGCTGGTGTAGCAGAGGACAATGCCTTTGTCTTCAGCAGGGTGATATAATACATTTAATATGTGGTTTAGCTCCAAGTGCTCTCCTTTTGTTAAGCAGAGACCCCAAAAAGCACACCCAGGAATGGATCTCTGGGTTTTTTTCAGTAGTTTGACTGCCAAGTTCATTGTCTGTACCTTCTGCTTTTTTCTGTATCTTGCTTTTCTGTCTGTTTGAACCTTTTATGCTTTCTCCTGAATTGTTTCATAACGTTCTTGATGCCCTTTCATGGAGATTACAGCTGCAGGGGTGGAATGATTTAGCAGATCAACCAGTTGGATTAAGACAGTGTTACGTAGGGATGTGAGGGGAATCTCCTGCTTGGAGGGTATCTGGGTTTTGCTGATGCTCTTCAAACTTGGATCTTGGATGTATCTGGCCCTGTAGTGTGTGTCAGCTGTGGATTTTAACTTGGTACCTCTGTAGGGTCTTTACTCTTGAACTAATTGTGCATGTTGTGAACTGATTGTGTTCTATAGAATGGATGGAAGGGACCTAAAAGATCATCTAGTTCCAACCCCTTGCCATGGGCAGGGACACCTCCCAGTAGACCAGGTTGTTCAAAGCCCCATCCAACCTGGTCTTGAACACCTCCAGTGATGGAGCATCCACAACTGGGCAGCCTGTGCCAGTGCCTCACCACCTTGAGTGGGGAACTCCTTCCTAATTCCTCATCCACATCTACCCTCTTCCAGTTTGGAGCCACACATGAATTTATACTTCTAGGTTCAAAAATAAGTTTTTCTGTTTAATTGTTTTGGAAGAGTATTTGGGAATAAGTTCTGTTTCCTATTAAGAGTCCAGCACAAGGCCCATGGAACAGCCAGCTGGTGCTGGCCAGGAGCCTGGGGGTTGTCATCATTCATATCTCTAGTCATCTTCATTCTCCAGCATCAGGCAAAGGGAAGAAGACATAAGGAAAATAAAGAACTTCCCCAAATGAGGTGAATTTGAACTGCAACCATGACATGGTGAGAAGATGCTGTGTGTGTCCATCTGATCCCCAGGCAAGTGGTTTTTTGCCTCCTAAGCTAGATGAAAGCATCAAGGGGTTCAAATGGAAAGCAAATGTGAATTGCTTCAGTGGAAGCAGATCTGAGAAGAGGCTACAGCCTGGATTTGGGAGCTGGGAGAAGCTCTGAGCTGAGTCCATTCGTGAAGCAAGCTGGGTCTGGGTGGTTTGCCCTGCAAAACCTGCTGTGTCCCTGCTGTGTCCTAAAGGTGTGGATCTCACAGATCTCCCAAGGAAATGGTGCAAAAAGGGCTTTGGTTGGGCAACCTCCACAAAAACTGATGTTTCTGCTGTTAGACTTGTAGCTGCCTTTTCAAACACGAGCCAAGTGCCTGTTCTGTCCTCTCCCAGCTGTGTGTCTGCCCATCAGAGCTTCTCTTCTCTTGTCTAGCTTCAGGTGATGGCAACCCACACGTTCCTGGGCTATATCCATTGGGTTTTGCTGTCTGTTGTGGCTTATCTTCATCAGCTGACAAACTCCAGGCTGTTTTCTGTTCCAGGTAGTACATTCAGACTTCATGAGCCTCTGGGAGGAAATAAAAACATTGGGCATGTATGTAGGTACGTGTGAATGTGAAGCAGAGGCCAGAAGGTGCTTTAGGAGTTAGTTGTTTCTCTCCTGAGTGAGATCTTGGGGCTGGTAAGGTCGTGGCAAGTCTGTAGGTTTGGATTGTGTGAGCTGTGGGAGGGTATCTGGGGACTTTGCTCTCCCTCCCTCCCTGCAGCAGGGAAGATTGGAGTGAGGTGGGGGTCGGGCTCTGCTCCCAAGGAACTAGTGACAGGACAAGAGGAAACAGCCTCAAGTTGCCCCAGGGGAGGTTGAGGTTGGCCCTGAGGAACAATTTCTTGCCCTGGAGGGTTGCCCAGGGCTGTGCCAGGTTGCCCAGGGCAGTGGTGGAGTCCCCACCCCTGGAGGGGTTCCCAAGCCGTGGAGATGTGGGGTGAGGGACACGGGTGGGTGCTCCCTGGCCCTGCTGGGGGGTGGTTGGACTCCATGCTCAGAGCCTGTGAGTCAGGCAGGACCATCTCCAGTGGCTGAATACCAACTGTCTGGTGCTCCTGGCCAAGACCCTGGCGTGCCAGCAGTGGTCAGAGTGCTAATTGTCCCTTCCTCCTGCTGGGTGCCAAACCCAACGGAGCGTTGCTGGATCTCCAGTCAGCCACGTCAGGGTTTCCTCTGGGGCTGGAGCAGGAAAGCTGCTGCTCGTGGTTTCACCTGAGCTGATCTATTGTTTGGTGACATGATAAAAAGGATCCTTGCTGGCAGGAGCAAGCTTTTGATCTGGGGAGATGAGCAGCCTATTAGTTTCACTTGGGGAATCCTCTGAAGAGCTAAAAGCTCAATATTGTTTGAAATGAAACTGCTGCACTTTTCCCTCTCAGCCTGTGTCCATCTGTTCCCTCCAAGACTTGAGATTGGAGTCCTAAAAAGGGCTGAGTCAGCAGCCCCCAGGAGCATGCCTAAAGCCTTAAATTACATGTTCATGTGGTGATGGAGCATCAGCCTCTAGCCTGGAGTACACGACGGGGAGCCAGGAGACCTGGAGTGTTTTCCTGGCTTCTCCACTGACTTCATTCAATAGATTTTTAATGTTCTGTCTTGGATTCTTTTGAATGGGGAGACCAAAATGTATACTGTTAGGATTACATCATTAATAAATCTGGAGGCTGTTAGGGAGAGGGTGGGAGGGAAGGAGTGAGCCCTGTAATAAAGGGAATAGCCACATCAAGCCAAACTTCCTGCACATCTGAGCCTAGATTTGGCCTTAGGAAGTTCAGCATGAGAGGGACATGAGGGGAAAAAAAAGTCTTTGAGACATGGGGGGAAAATTGTGTCCAGATCTTAGTCACAGCAGCAGAGGAGTGGGTTTACTTAAAGATTTTCCTTCTTGATTTTGGGTTGGTGGCTTAGGCTGCCATAAATGTGTGTGTGCAGTTGAGTCCTATCAGTCCATGTTGGCTTCTTTAAACTCTCTGAAGGGAGCCTGGAGCTGAATTGTCAGTGCTGAAGAGCAGGGAGAGTTTTCTTTTGATGCTGGTGCAGTCAAACTACCTTGTAGCTAAGGAGAGAGGTTTTGGGAAGAACCAGGAAAGACTTCCTTGGATGCTGCTGGGCACGCTGAGCTCCTGAAGTTTCCCCCTTGTACCTGAGCTGCTGTTTCTTGTGGAAACACCAAAATATGTCTGCGTTCAAATTCCTTTGGATCCTGCTTTTCCTGACGTGGTGGCTTAGGCTGAATAGTTCCTCTTAAGCACCTCAATAAACAAGACCTCTGGCTATGGGAGGTTTTATTTCTGGGGCGATGGGAGCACTGTGCAAGCTTTGTCTGCTGCTGCTTGAACGTGGAGCTATTTTGAAGCTGGTGGTAATGTGACCTGGAGGAGAAGCAGGCTGTGGTTGCTAGAACACACTGCAGTGTTGTCTGCTGGAGCATGTGGGATTGCTGCTGTTCTGATCTTAGGGAGAAGCCCTCCAGGATCGGCCTCTGCAGGTGGAATAGGACTAGCAGGGAGATTTCAGGATGTTTTTCCAGGATCTTCCCCTTGAGGAGCCCCTCCTGATCCTTGCATCCAAACTAAGATGAGACACGATGCTGCATGACCTGAGGAGTCTATGATTCTATGGCCTGAGCACAAAACAGACATGCCTTAAGTTGTTTTCCTTAGCAGAGGTTTGGGATTGTGATCACGGGGGCTTGTTAAAATTCCTTTTGGCTAGTCACAGCCCCCCTGGAGCAGGGGGCTCTCAGGCAACCCTCCCCAGCTTTCCTTGAGTCCTGGGGTAAGTGGTTTTTCATAGTCTCTCCTCACTCTGAAGGCTCTAAGGGAACAAAAGCAAACCCACCTGCTGTCCCCTTTTAGGATCTTGGAGCTCCCGGGGTGTCTGACTTGGCAAAACTTTGCCAAGAGTGAAAATTACACCTCCTATATTTACTATAATCTGAATGAATTAACCTGATTAACCTTGCTATCAATTAAACTAACCTAGAAGTCTGTTGTGAGCCCCTACAGCTGCTCGTGGACCGTGTGGTCTCCCCAGTGCTGGGAGTTTTTGGCAGGCTCTGGCATCTTCCAGGGGTCTGTCTGCTTTATGAATTAACACTTCAGGGAGGACCATTCTCAGCAGGGAACTATTACATCCTGCCTCCCAATGGTTTCCCCAAATTGTTGTGTCTTTTGGGCTGAAATCCTTCAGTAAAATGAGTCAGGAGCTTTGTTCTGAGTCGGAAGGTCTGGGTGTTGCACAGTTTTAGCTGTTCCCTGGCATCTGCCCATGAAGGACCCCTGTTCACTGGGTGCAGAGCTGGCCACTGCCCATTGTTTGCCTTGGCTCAAGAGGGACCAGTGAAACCTGCTGGCTATGTGCTGTTTGTTGATCCTTTTCTCCTGTAAAACAGCCTTGTTGAGCTTTCTGGAGCAGCATTGACCAAAACTTCCACCTAGAGGGGAATTTGGCAGATTCTGATAATTAAGCTGACATGCCCTCTGATCTCTTGAGAGTGGAGGTCCTTCAGGACTTGGCCACATGTCCTCTGCCTTTGCCTGCTCAGATACCCTTCGTGTGGCTGCCTGCTACTCAGCAAGAGCATCCAGACACTTCAGAAGGTCCCAGTGATACCTGAACAGAGCACTGTGATCCTTGTGAGACAGCCATGGGGAAAGCTGGAACAGCTCCTTTAGAAGCTCAGCTAACTCAGGGCCCTGCTACCCCTCATCTTAGGTTTTTTTTTTCAGTCCAACTTGAATTTTGATGAATATTTGCTGAGGCTTTTAAAATGAATTTATGCAGGAGCAAGAAAATAGCAGCCACTGAAAATCAAGTGGGTCAAAACAGATGTTTAAAGATGATTTACAACTGAAACCCTGATTTTTTCAGAGGACCACAAGGCTTGGAGCTCTGCAAGGCTGGAAGTTAGACCCCCCCCCAAACCCTCTTTTGGTATTTTTACTTATAACTACCATGTGTTTTTCTCCTCTGTTACAATCTAAGGGGGTTACTTCAACTCTTTATACTGTTCCTGACAATTGCTCTGCCCCTGTGTTTATCCTCTGGGCTGAAAACCATCTTGTATCCATGAAATATCATGGTAAGAGGTTTCTTTTGAAACCTGTGCTGGGTAGGTGTTGAAGTCAGGCATGACTGACTAGTACTAATGTGCCTGGACTCTGAAGCCTGTTTCTTTTCACAGAACACATTTATCCTGCCCCGTGGACTGCATTTGCTTTGGGAAATCCCCTTTGTTTGCTCTTGGAGGGGAGCAGCCTTGGGAAAGCAGTTGTACTTCCCTCCTCTCTTCCCCTCCAACTCTCTCTGGTGTGGGGCAGGGCTTGATTTTATTCCTCTCTTTCAGCCTCACTTCCTGACCTGCAAAAAAACTGAAAAAAGACTTTGTTTCCACAGCAGTATTTCTCTAAAAGATTTACAAATAGCATGTTGTGAAAGCACGTGGCTCCTTGAAACCAGATATTTATTTCCCAAGGTTTTTTTGGTGTGTATTCCCTCCTGCTGGAGAAGTCTGATGCTAGATTTTTAACCCACGTGCTTTCTATTTCATTTATCTATTCCTCAGGCAAACACTTTTCACCCCCAGGTCTCAAAGCACTTTAGAAGGGAGTTCATGACCAACAGCCCTGTTTGAGAGAAGGAGGGATTGAGGCAGAGCCCTGGCAGTGACCTGCCTGAGGTCACACAGTCTCCGAGCTGAGGTTTGAATTGATGTCTCTTGGATTTCAGGCTGGTTGCCTGGGATTTCTGATACATCTCCTCATTAAGCCACTTTGAAGACTGGTTAATGTGTTTCACTGTGTCTTCATGTGTGTCATTTTTTTAGGGATAAGTAAGACCCAGCAAAAATAGAGAAGGACATAAGCTTCTAGACATCTGGTTTTGGAGCCAAGTCTTTTCCCTTCTCTACTTGCCTTTGGTGGTTGCCAGGAAATAATGGAGCTTTAAAGGGCTGGGGAGGTTTTCCCACTGTGCTCTGGCATTGCTTCATTTGGAAACTATTGAATCCTCAACCCCCACGTGTGCTGCTTGACCACTCCATGTGCTGGAGGGAAACCTGGGGAGTGCAGGAGTGGGAAGCAGGCAGAAAAGGACCAGGGTTTAAACTCTACACGTCATCTGCTTGAAATTCCACTGATGAGTCAAAGTTGCTGGTTCATACCTTAAAGGACAGACTGATTTAAGGGTGTAGCATTTGTAGGACAAGTAGGTCCCTATCCACACTTGGCAACCAAAAACTGGAGGCCATTAGCCACTAATTCACTGGACAAAGTTGGCCAAGACTAAGTCTGCAAAGTGTCTGCAACAAATGTTGGTTCTCTACAGATGAAACCAGACGTGCAGTGACAGAAATAAGTCATCATCCTCTTGGGAAAACAGACTGCAATATAAATACCTCACTTCTGACCACAGAACAATGTATTTCATTACCCTTCTGGTTTTCCACTGTTTCAGCAATGGGTTTGGCTTCTCTGTTGAAGGAGGTATGGGAGGAGAATAGTTCAGTTCTGTCCTGCTAGGATTGGAGGCAAAGTTTGCCACAGCTTGCTGGAGCCACTGATCTACTGGATTTGCACAGAAATGGGAAAATTAATTGCTAGCACTTGCAACCTGCAGAATTCAGCTCTGGAAGAAAGCATTTTCCAGTTGAAACTATATGGCAAGTTGATCTAAACTTAGAAGTGGTTTTAATGTGGGGTTTTCTTTCAGTTTGTCTCCCCTACAAGAAATAATGGACTTGACTTTGGTTTTTACAGGTGACACTGGACGTGGTCTCTTCATAGCTTTATTCTGATGTAAAGCCCATGTCTTTTATCAAACCTTTCTTTCATTTCAGGCCAGCCACCCAGCACCTACCTGCACTGCCTGGCAGCTCTGAGAACTGTGAGCACTGAAAATGGAAAGATCCCTGGGTTGGACCCATAACCACTGTTTCCTCACGCTGTTCTTCATCTCCATGAGCCCACTGGGCCTGGCCCAGTACGAACACTGGCCCTACCTCCCAGGTTACCCTGAGCCACCCCCACAAGTCTACCAGCCCCCTCAGAGACCAGCCAACGTTCCCAAAATCCAGCTGAGGCTCTCAGGGCAGAAGAGGAAGCACAACGAAGGCAGAGTGGAGGTGTTCTACAACGGCGAGTGGGGCACGGTCTGCGACGACGACTTCTCCATCCACGCTGCCCACGTGGTCTGCAGGGAGCTGGGCTACGTGGAGGCAGTGTCGTGGCTCCCAAGCTCCAAGTATGGAAAGGGAGAAGGTAAAAGGAACTGCAGAGTGGTGGGGTTGGGCAAGCTGTCTTGCCAACCCCCAGGGATCATCGACCCGTCGATGAAATTTCAGATGCGGTTCTTAAATTCCGTGAAGATTTCTCTGTTTTCTGTAAATGAATCTGAAATAGGTCCCTGGGGAGGCAGTGCCTCTTGAAATCAAGGTCTTAGTAGATTAAAAAAATAGGGGTTTGCTTCTTTTGCCTAAAAGGAGTTGAGGAATGATGAGATAAAGAGACCAGGTCGTGGTGTGTGAACTCTCCAGGGGTGGATGAAGGAAGGAGGCTCTTCAGGAGCCAACATGACTTATCAGAAGGGATGCTGCACCCACAAGTGCAGTGTATAGATACTCCCTTTCCCTCTTCACTCTTCCTTTGCCTTGCAGTGACTCAAACAGAGCCTCTAAATTTCTTCCCCCTGTTTTTTTTTCCCCCCTCTGAACTGTTTAGGTTCTAAACAAGCTGCCTGTGTGATGCTACACAGATCTTTCTCCTGCCCTTTAGCCTCTCTAGAGACACCTGGATCATAGTCTGGGATGCAGACTCACCTGTAAAACCCCAAAGGACTCTCTAGGACTACATAATAATCCTCTGGGACACTCTCAGGCTGTTCCTGGTGGGGAAAAGCTGTTCACCCCCACCCCAAATTGTACATCCTTTCTTGCCCTTGGAACCTGCACGTGAGAGACGTGGGGATAACTGTGGATTGCTCCTTGTTTCACCTCATTCCTAAATATGTGCTGGGCAAACACTTGGAGAGGGGAATGTGTGTTATAGCCATGAATTCTTAAAGCTGAGAGAGAAGAGCTTTGTCATGGTATAACCCAACAGATTTAATTGTCATCTTTTGCCATGCTGTCAGTTAAATGTTGACCTACAGGGAAGTTTTCCAGCCTGGCACGCTGCTGGTGGAACCCACAGACAGATTATTTCCCCTGCAGCAGGGAGAAACGTGCTGGGTGTCTGTCCCTGAGCACCTCTCAGTGCTCACACACCTATAAACTTGTCTGTAAAACACTAAGCAAGCTTTAAGGTCAACATGAAACCTTGAATGCTGTCCCAAGTTGTGGATTTTTGGCTCTTGGGGGGAGATTTCTGAGCAAGGAAGAGGCTGTGACATTTGAAAACAACCCAAAACCTGTTTGCTGTGTGGTTTAAGAGGAGGGAGTGTTCTCTGCATGCCAGGAGAGCTCTGGGTAAATCCTGCTGCAGGGAGGATTGTGCCTTCCTCCAACTGCAACACCAGCTTTTGGGGGAGCTCTTTCTGCTGGCAGATCCTGGGGCTGGTGGTTAACAAGCTGAACTTGTTGGGGCTCCCAGAACAAAGCTGGGACAGCCAAGGGAAATGGTTCCAGAACCTCATAGTGGCTCTGAGGATCAGGCAGTCCCTGTCCACAGAACGTGTTGCTCTTCTGACAACCAAAAATATGGTACCCTAAAATATGGCAATTGAGGGGGAAATTTGCAGCATGTGCCCAGCACATTTCCAAAGGGAAAATGAGCACTTTGAAAGGGTGCAGCTTGGAGATGCTGTTGGGTCTTCTGCTCTCAGCTGTTCACCTAAATCAACTAAATTTTGGAGGTGACATTGATTGATTTTTGTTTAGTCATCTTAGAAGTAAGTTTTGAGGGACCTGGGTGTTTTTTAAATGTTATATATATATATATGTGCTTGTGCACACACTTTCTGCTGGAGGAGAAATTCTAATTACAGCTTGGAAACTGGATCTGGCAATTTGTTCTCCAAGAGCACCCAAATAACAGGAGGTTTCAATCACTGGTGGCTTGCTAAAGCTTTTGCAAAAATATCTGCTTTAAAAAAGTTCAGCTGTTTAATCACAACTGGGAGCTGTCTCCTGCAAGAGATTTAATGAGGATCTGATAAATGGAAAATGATGTCAAGAGAAGCCTTGGATACAGAAGGGTTGATTTGGTGAGGATGATTGGAGGGCAGGGTCTCATCAGCCAAATCAAAGGGACTCAGGGATGCTGGGTGTCATCACAGGAGCTCAGGTATCCCTGGGCAGGGCTGCAGCACAGATCTGCTTCAGGCTGGGGGCAGATTCAGGGGAAGCTGCAGGGCAGAGCTGTTTCCACTTGGCAGCACATGAGGTGGATCACTGATGTTTGCTCAAGCTTATCTTAGCAGTCCTCTCTTCCCCTGCCACAGAGCACAGCCCTTGCTTGCAGTACAACCTAGATTTACCCATTCTGAGTCTCAGTTCTGTTTTCTTTCCCCCCCCTTCAGGGAAAATTTGGCTGGACAATGTCCACTGCAATGGCAAGGAGACCACCCTGGCAGCGTGCACCTCAAATGGCTGGGGAGTGACTGACTGCAAACACACTGAAGACGTGGGAGTGGTCTGCAGTGAAAAGAGAATCCCTGGCTTCAAGTTTGACAGCTCCTTGCTTAACCAAATAGAGGTAAAAGTGCTTAAAACTGCAAGCTGCTGAGCCAGAGGTGTCTGCTCCTGCACGTTAGAGGGGAAAGCAAACCCTTGAGAGTGCTCCTAGATGCTGGCTAAAGATCCAACTCTGAGATTTTTAATTTCAGCTGTTCAAAGTGTTATATGTATTATAAGAATTTGAAAGGTTTGGGGTTTTTTGTAGCATAAGTAAGCAGAAAATATATTCCTTCTGTTCTACAATCAGTTTTCAAAATTGAAAACTGGTTTATTGTGTTTCTAAGGGTGAGTTTAGAGAGGCAGGATGTGTGCTGTGCTCATAGACCTTACATCTGGGTGACTTGGTTGGTTCCTAGGACTAAATTACTGAGTTTTCTTTCCCCTGGTGCCTCCTGTTTGGCACTGGGAGCAATTTGAAGGTCTCTGGTGTAACAGCAGGGTCAGGAGGTGGGGTTGGATTTGGGGGTGAATAAAGCTTACAACCCTGGCTTGAAAGGGGGTGGATTTATAAGGAAAGATAGAAAGGTATTTTTGCAGAGGTTGGCTGAGCAATGATGAAGTAAGCATGATAACTGGATGGAAATATTTGTGGGAATGGGGGATTAGTACTGGAAGTGGTGAAAGGAATTGAAGAGAGGAAAATGTGGGCTGGTCACTGGGGGAAAGGTTCTGGATGGTGACTGGGTTAGAATGCTGAGCTGGGGGAATGGCAGAAGAAAACTCCTGGGGAAATGATAGAAGACAAATGCTGAATCACCTTCCAGTGGACTTGTTGGATTTCTGCAGAACAAGGAGCTGGGGAAATGCTGGGCTGGAAAAAAAGATGAGATGAGCTCCTCAGAGTAAAAAAAAAAACAAGTGGTGATTTTATTTTTCCCTTTAGCTTTCCATGTTGGGAGGTGTTTGTGGTGCCTGAGTTCACACCTCCCTTGTTTCAGATGCTTTGGTGTCTCAGGATGTGAATTCAGTGGTCACCCTTGGTCAAAACGTATTGAAAGAGCCTATCCAGTGCTCACAGGCCAACCTTATTTGAAGCAGACAGGGAGCCCAGGATGTCTCACACCTCACAGTGTGGTTTCCTTGGCTGAACCTTGGCTTTGTTCATGATCTGAAACAACGAGTGCAGCTGCCTTCATCCCTTCAAACCAAAACCAGAGCTCCAAAGCAAGGGTGCAGAGCTAGGATAGGAGAGCTGAAATTCTCCTCCTGGCCTTGCCCTTTGCTCCCTTGGCTCTGGAGGGAAGGAGAAGTTCCCCAAGGGTGCCAGGTTGCCTCTGTCAATGGCTCTGTTGTTGCTGAGGGAAGGAGGCGAGATCATGGAACATCAGGGATGGCTTTGGCAGACGTGTCCTTCCCCAAAGCCACAGTGAATCCTCAAAGCAGAGGCCTGGAAGAAAAGATGCTTTAGTCTAGACAGAGGTCACTTCACTCTGAGATGCTTCAGATATTAATCATAAAAGCTTGGGGGGGGGAGGCACCTCTGCTTTTCCATGAGCTAAGCTCTGGAGCTTGATGAGTTGAGCACATTGGGTAATTGAAGGGTAGCTTGTGCTGTGGGGGTGCTTAAGCTTTGCAATATGATAAGGAAAATGAATCATGAGATTGAGGCAGTTCATGTAGCAGAAGCCTGAGGCACCCAGAGGGTCCCTCAGGAGAAACTGGGGCAAGAGAAGCTTGTCCCCATGTCCTGGCAGCTCCTGGGAGCTGTGTGTGGATGGAGGCATCCACTGAAGCACTCTCAGCAGTTGTTAAGGGGCTGGCTGGACACACTGAACTGGTTTAGGGGGGGAAAAGTAAAACAGAAGAATAGTTTTGGTTGTAGGTAGGTGCACAAAGCTGGGAGCTGTCAGCCTGCCTGTCCCTCAGGCTTTCTTCTGGTGGTAGAAAAGAATGTTGCATGTCCTGGGCAGTGGCTGCTCTCACCCCCAGCTGCCTGACCACATCTCCTGGGTGTGCTCCTCCCCTCCCTGTCCCTGCCTGAATTTTTAGGAACAACTCAGGACCAGGCTGTTGCTTCTACTCCACAAAACCAGGCTCGATTTTCTGATACCCCATCAGACCACTGGCACCTGAAGGGTTCTTTCTCTGCTGGTTTCATTGCAGCAGGATTAAGGCTAAAGGTGATGGGCTAGAAATTTTTAAGATGCCATTGTGGAAGTAGTTTTCAGTCACAGCTAGCTGTCAAATGTCTAAACTCCTTCCCCCTCCCTCAGCTTTCCTCCTCTTCTTAATCTTTCCTTTATCTCGTTAGCAGCTGGCGTGACATAGTTTGAGGCAAAGATGATGAGCTGGGGTTACTCATAGGGTCAGAAACTCCAAAACAGGGAGGTCAAAAGGCTTGTGTGAATGCAAGTTGAAAGTCTTTGCCCTCTCTAACATGCCTGGGAATTCTGCCTGTCATGCCTCACATTCACCAGAGGAAACATCATTGTTTTGTAAGCTGCTGGGTTCTTTAGTCTGTAGCCCACAGCTTGCCCAAGTGATGTTTTCTCTTTGGAATGAGATCAGAGGTTGAGGGGCCTGGAATTTTCTCCTGAGCAGCAAAGCTGTGGTCAGGTCTCTCCACCAGTCCCACTGGTTTCAGCTATTGTGCTACCAGAGCTAAACCAGACCAAATTTCCCACTGAGATTTCCACTGGAAGATGTCTCAGTTTGCCCGTAAGCTGCTTTTAAAACCAGGCTTCCCTCAAAACAAGCCTGGTTTAGGACAGCACAGAGCTCACGAGCTTCAATTGCACCTTCCAGTGGTGCTTTCCCACAGTATTAAGTCACAACTGTAATGATTCCCAAATGGATCTGTTGGCAAACTGCTGGGATTTGGAGGCAGCAGCTGAACGGGAGCTGAGCGCTGACTCTGCTGCACGTGCCTCGTGCAGCCCTGTCAACCCCTCCCCAAACTCCCCCATTTCCCTGGAACAGGGAGCTCTGTGTCTTCCCCCTGCCCAGGCCAGATGGACCAGCTTAAATTCATCATTTAGAAAGTGTCTTAAAGACCCTTTAGTGCTAAATTCTCCGGGGCTGCCAAAGCTGCTGAGATGTAACGTGGAAAACCAGTGGGTATAAAACAACATCTGACTTCACTTTGACAGGGCTCCAGCTCAGAGGGGTTGTGCAAATTGACATTTGCTCCAGTCTGGCCACGCTTCCTAAAATCTGACAGTCAAAGGAGTTCCCACTCTTTTGAAAGCAGCACGATAGCCCTCGAGGAGGGTTTGTTTTCATTGGACAATGTATGTGCTTCCATGGCCCCGTTTGGAAATGCTGCAGATAAGTTGTATAGGATGAAATTTTCCATCGCCATAAACCACTCGGCTTCCATGTGCATGTGCTCAGACAGCTCTTTTCCCAGCCCAGCTCATATTTAGAGGGTTTTGTCATATCTCTTCCTGTCCCTGAGCCTCCCCACTCCCTGCCCTGCTGGGAAGGGGCAGTGCCTGACCCTTGCTGCTGTGAGACAAGTTGCTCGTCACGGGCCAGAGCAAAACCCTTCAATCTAGAGTGGGTGATGGAAGATCTGTGATGCTGAGATGGGAGACAGGCAGGAAGAGGTTAATTCTCCTCACAGGACTGAGGCTGGGGCAGGTCTGAAATCCATCAGTCCCTAGAGAAACTCCCATTGGTTTTTTGCTTGTGTTTTTTGCAGCTTTTAACCTCAGGACTTGTTCAGAGGGTTAGTTCTTGGAGGGTGATGGATGTGCATGGCAGGACAGCCCTTCCACGGGCTGCTGGCTGCTCAGCTCAGCCCACTCCCCCTTCAGCTCAGCAGTGCTGTGAACACTGAAGGCTCCTCACCTTTCCCAAGCAAGGGGAGCAGTGTGGGGTTGATGCTGATGTGAGTGTAGAGACATCAAGTGTGTTTTCCAGAGCAGCTTTTCCCCCTCCCCTTTGAGGTGTGTAGACTAAACACAGAGTTTCTCCTTCATGGAGAGAGGTGGGTTTGTGGTTTGACTTTGTTCTTCCCTGTTTGCCCCTGGGAGCATTAGGAGGGGGAAAGCAGCTACATGGAAGGAAGAAATTTTTGACACTGAGGGTGCTGAGCCCCTGGTCCAGGTTGCCCAGAGAGGTGGTCACTGCCCCATCCCTGGAACCATCCCAGGGGAGGTTGGACCAAGCTCTGAGCAACCTGCTCTAGCTGCAGATGTCCCTGCTCCCTGCAGGGGGGATGGATGAAATGACTTTGGAAGGTCCCTTCCCACCCAAATTCTGTGATACCCTGTTGGTCTCACATCCTCTCTTTCTTCCTACAGACCCCAGCTCTGTGAGAATCACTCACACACCCTGAAAGGGTTGAAAACCAAGCAGTAGATGTGTTGGAAGTGTTGCAAGCATGTGGCTGAGCATGGCCTAACCCAGTAATTGTGTGTGAATGTGCCCTGTGGGTGGTTGGGAAGTCAAAGCTGATGCTGAGCCTGCTTGCTTCAGCTCTCCACAGAGTCACCTACACATCCAACATGATGTGGCCAAAGCTGTCATTAAAACAAGACCATTTTGTAACTTGCTGTTTGATTTTGCTTGCATCCCTTCTTTTTTTTTAGCCACAGCCTAGAGTAAAAGCTCTGGTTTGTACACTTGAATTCCTGTTAGTGGCTTGGTGTACAGTTGTGCTCTACCATCATGGTTAGACCCAGTTACCCACTTTGCTCATAATGGTGACTCTTGTAGGCACTACAGTGTGGCAGGCACACCATGGGTGCTGTCTTGGGAGCTCCAAGGGAAAGGAAAGTTTAATCCTGTTGGGTTTAAGGGCTCCAAGCAGATCTGAGAACACAAAAGCTGTTTGCTGACTCTCTGATGGAGTTTGGGAGGGACAGGCAGCCAGTGCCATAAATATATACTCTGAACTGCAACAGCTGAAGCTTTGTGGAATATAACAAGTGGAATCTGCTGCTTTTAGCTAAAAATCTCTGAGCACATTTGGCTTTTTCTGCTGTGTGTTTGTCCCTGGTAAGGATTGTATCCATTCTACAGGGGGGGGGCAACGTGAGCCAGGTTCTAGGAGCCAAGTGGCTCCCCTGAAACCACAGCTCAGAGGAGGAAAAAAGAGCTGGGAGCAGAACCTGTGCATCTAGACTGTCCTGAACTGCACTCCTCCTTCCACTGATGCTCTGTGGCACCAAAGAGCAGGATGAAATGGATGCAGAAGGTGCAGTGGGACCGTGGGTGGGTTCTTGTCTTGCAGTTCAGAAGCTGAGAGCGGTCGGGTGGGTAGCACCGACCTGCCTCCAGGTTCCTTCAGAGGCTGCCAGAGCTGGCAGCTGCAGCCTGTGCAGGCTCCAGTGTTTTCCTAAGTCTTTGCAAGACACCAGAAGCTCTGGAATCAGAATGATTTAATGTGTGCTCACAAACCCAGGAGCAGGGAATGCCATCCCTGCTTCTTCACACATCACACATCGCCACTTTGTGCTGCCCCAGCCCAGCCCAGCCCCACCTGCAGCTGCCTTGCTGTGTTGGGCAGCAATTTTTAGTAACTAACTTACCTTTAATCAATTTCTTAAATAAATGCACGATAGGAATCTTTTTTTTTTCCCTAAACTAACCCCCAAAACATCCTTAACAAAATATTGGTTGTCCACCTCCTTCCTCTGCGTGCACACGGCTTCCAAGTGGGATGGACTCTAAATATATCCAATTGCTGCAGCAGTTTGGTTCACAAACAGGTCTGGTACCTGAGACTAGACCTTAAGCCCTGGCCAGACGGTGGGCAGACAAGGTCTAGTTAAACATACCAGGCTGTGCTGCTATTTCTGTCCTCCTCCTCCTCCCTTCTGGGTGGGCGTGTAGCATGAAAAAAATGTCACTTCAAAGTCCAGCAGCTCAGAGGTTTAAAAGCCAGGTTAGAAGTGGGTTGAACTGTCTTGTCCAAGTGGGAAAGGGCACTGCTAAGTCCTGCTCAGGAGCTGTCTGTGAAGCTGGGCTCTGTGGGGTGAGCCCATGTAGAACTGTCCTGAGGGTGTGAGGAGGGGAGGAAGGAGAGGGGCATCGTGGCTTGGCCCAGATAAATCTTCCTCTCATCTAGCTTTTTGCCCTGCCAAGCAGCAGGGACTCTCTCCATACTGTGCAGACTTGCAGATCAGGTCACCACCATCTCAGACTTGAGCTCTGCCTCTCAACCAGCCAGTCCCCAAGAATGTTTGACAATAAAAGGTTTATTTGCCTGTTTGTTATGACAACAGCGCTTTCGTTTCTTTCCTCTTGGTGTAAATGTTTACTCCTCTAAACATAAGCCCATGTGTAACACAAATGCTGATGTTTTGTGTGTCTAGGAGTCTCCAGCATCTCTTCTGGAGCTGACTCCAGACAAATATTCAGCTGCCTTTGGGGTAAGCCACTGAGTTTCTTTAGTGCTGTAAGTTTAAAATGGTTGTGATAGTTTCGAGCTATTTGCCTCAAGGGTTTCTTTGTGGTGTCTCGTGGCATGTCAGGGTGCTGGGCAGAGAGCTGGGGCTGGTTGTCTGGCTGTGGAACTGCTCACCAAGGCTGGTATTGGTTTGCTGTGGTTTTTTGGGGAGCAGTTAACCTGTTTGGCTCCCTGCACCCCCTGTAGCCAGAGCTGGAGGAGCTGACAGCCACCCTGCTGTAGCTCTGGAGAGATGGAGAAGGTTAAAGCTTTGCTCCTCAGGAAACCCTCAGGCCACAGTGTGTGTGGAACAGAGCAGCACCCACCCCAAACTGAGCCTCCCACCCGTGCCAAAGTGTCTCCAGGGTTCAGTGCTTCCATCACCAGAGTTTCTTTTCTCCAGTGCTTTTCAGGAGCCTCCTTTGCTTTGGCAACCCCGAGGCTGCCCCTGGATCCTTTCAGGGCTTAGCAAAGCCCTTGGCTTTTGTCAGCCAGAATCTGCCCTGGGTTTGTTCCTGGACACTAAGCTGCACTCCCAGCTCTTACCCTTTTGTGCTGCACAAACCCAGAACAAAAAGTGCTGGCAGTCCAGTACAGCATCATGTTCCCAGGGGACTGCTGTCCCCCACGGGCAGCCCCTCTTTGTCTTGCAGCATCTATCTCCCTGTGTTTATTTAACAGCTGGGACCCTGTGAGTGACTCAGAGACACAGCTCCAGATGTTTAACTGGGAACAGATCCCACCCATCCCTGGGGATGTGAAGGGAGAGCTTTCTAAAACATCCTCTTCAGGAGAAGAGACTTGGTAGCTGAGATGTCAGAGGATGTCAGTGAAGGGCTTAAATACAGGAGAGAAGCTGCCTCTGGGATGAGCAAAGTCCATGTGGAAAGATTTCATGTTGTGTTTTTAATTGGGGGAAAAAATTTAACTCATTTCTCACCCAAATTTCAGCCTTAATGTTTAGGAAGCCAAAAAATCCTGGAGCTCCAATGTAAGTGAAAAGTGATGATACAAATAGGGACAGGGGGATAAGTCAGGCAGAAGGAAGGAAAAAGCAGTTTGAGTGGATCCCAGGGAATCTTTAAAGCAAGGGAGCAATAAATATGGAGCAGGCAGAGAGAGCAGCCAGGCTCCCTGCATTTCTCAGCCAGGGATTTGTGGTGTTTTCTCTGGGACACCCCCACAGCCATTCAGACCTCCCAGCCCCCTGCACTTCTGGCTTCTTGACGTTGTCCCTGAGCAGGTGTGGGTCTGTTTAGTGTGAGATGCTCTCCTGCAGACCCTCTCTGAGCTCCCAGCCTTGCTTTTGGCCAGGAGAGGGGATCCAGAACCAGCATCTGCAGCAGTTGGGTTTCTAGGAACAGGATTTGCTCCCTGTGTTGATCACTGTGCATCCTCAGGGCTCTGGCAAGGAGGAAGGGCATCAGTGAGCTGGGGCAGTGGAGCAGGACAAGCCTGGTGCCCTGGGCATAGCTGCTGTGCCAGGCAAGAGAGAGGGTGAGAGAAAACCCTCTGAAAAGTGGGGTCAGTTTTTGCCATCCCATCCGAAGCCGTGGGGGAAACGTTTGGTTCAGAGACTGGAAACAAAAGCAGCTGAGGCTCATGTGAAAACTTTCCAAGCCAGGAATCCTTTTGTGAAAGCTCCAAACCAAAGCCCTTTCTCCTGGCTGTCTCTGGGCAGGCCCTGGCTCTCTCTGAAGCTGAGGTTCAGTGGTTTCATAACCACGCCTTGGCTTGTGCTGGGCTGAAGAGGAGCAGCACTGCCCTGGCTCTCAGCAAAGAGGAGAGTGGATGGAGAGGAGCATGGCCTGATCCATGACACTCTGACACTTCTGACAGCTTTTCCTCCTTGTTTTTATGTTCATTTTTAGTGCAGTAGTGTTGGATTTCCCAAGTGAAATCCCAGCTTGGCTGTGAGCAAAGGCAGCTGTGAAGCCCTTGCTGCAGAGGCTTTGCCATCAGAGCTGAGGAGGGGGCTTAGCCTTGCCCACCCTTCCAGAAGAGGTGGGGAAGTGAGTCTGTGTGGCTGAAATCACACAGATCTGGGGCAGAGCTGAGTGGGATCTCTTCAGCCTCAAACCACAGAGATATTTTAGCTTCCATCTGATTTTTTTATATCAAAAAAAATGAGTGGCTCCAGTGAAGAAGGAGTTGATGTGGAAGGCAGAGGGTTGAATCTAGGAATAGATGTGCTACACTTCCTCCCCCTGCCCTCCACACTCAGCTTTCCTTTTCTTCACACCTTACAAGGCTAAGGAGGCTTAACTCCAGCCTCAGAAATACTTCAGGATTTGTTGGTGGTGGTGTGCATGCCCCCTGAGTGGAGCTCAGCTGTCCCAGAATGGATGCCTTGGATGAAAGCAGAGCTGCAGCTTGATGAATGAGACCAGCAGTGATGGAGCAAAGCTGCAAGCTCCATGCACTGGGTCAGCAACACATGGCACTCTGTCCTCCAGCATTCTGGGGAGCAAAAGGCAAAGGCAAGAGCTGATTCAACCTTCAGTGTGTGGGTGGGATTGTTTCATTAGCAAAAGAGAGGTTGGAGATTCAGGCTGGAATTATGCTGGTAGCTTAGGGGGTATAAAAAAGGAGAAGTGCTGGCACATCCATCTCCCTAACTGTTGGCTGAACTAGGTGGAAATTGCACAAGCTGAGGGGAGGACTGTTCTGCAGGACCCACAAGAGTTAACTCTTTCTGGGCTTGGTCTCTTCCTCTGTGGCTAGAACCCCCCAGCAGCATTTTCCCCTTGTCCCAAGGGAGCTGAGCTGTGAGTTTGCCCATGGATTTCTCCCTCCTGCCTTCTCTGCTTTGTGTTCCTCCACCTCAGACTGTGCAAACCCCATCCCCTTGGCTTTGGGGCTTGGGCCTCTCTTTCCATACCTATCATTTAGGGTGCAAGCCACCCAGTTTTATTTCCTAGAGGTGATATGGCTCCTTGGTGGACAACTGCTTGGCTTATCTAGTGTTGAAAGCACTTTATGGTTGAGACTTGAGGTGTGGGGGCTTGGCAGATGCACGTCCAGCTTCTGAGCTGGTTGCAGGTCCCTGCTTTGTGATCCTCAAATTAAAAAGATTGAAATAAACACCTTTCAGAGGATTTACCCCTCTACCTCAGCACGTGGCTCTAATGTGAGCACAGATAGAGCTTTCAGAGAGGAGGTTTCGTTGCTGCTGTGACAGCTTGTTGTGGGCGTTTGTCTCCACGTGTACATCAAGTCTGGAGAGGGTGAGTTTGAAAAGTCTGCTCGAGCTATTAAGTATTGTTTGCTTCTGATTTTTATGTGGCTTCTGGTTTTTATGTGGTGTCTGGTTTTGCCATCAGCTGCTCTTGCACGTTGGGGTTGGGAGGTAAAAGAGATCTACCTGTATTTGCATGAATGAATGCTCCTGGGGTAACAAAACCTCTGCAGTGAAGGGAAACCATCCCAATCTGCACAGAGGGACTGGGAGAAAGCTCTCAGTGGTCCCTTCTCCTTGAGAAGCCTACAGGGTGCTTATTTTGATCCTTTCTCCTTTAATCTTCCAACAGAAAGCTGAGATCTGCAGCAGGGTGAATTCTCCTCGGGCGTTTTGCTGTTTGCTCAGACTCAGCTCAAACCCTTGAGCTGTTAGATCAGTAATTCTCTGCTCTAAACCTGCTCTTTGTGAGTGGAGAGGGGGATGGATGGGGATTGGTTTTGCTCTCAGGCAGATCATGAAAATGTCACTGCCTGCTGGTCTGCTATAGCTATCTGAAGATTGAAATGCCCTCGAGGGGATGAAATGATGGCTTCTTTCTTCCTCATTTGCTCACTTTTTTTTTTCCCCTTGGCAGATAGAGGGGAAAAAAAACCAGGACAAAAGAGTTGGATTCACTAAGCAGAGTCCCAGCTCAGAGCAGGGTTTGGTTTTGTGCCTGTGTCAGCATCTCTGAGGGAAGAGAGATGAATTGTGGGACCTTTGTCCCAGAGCCTGCAGTGCTGAGGTGCTGTGCTGCCTCTGCCCCCAGGGTTTTTTCAAGCCCAAGAGCAAGCCATGCCATCTGCACCTGATTTTTCACTTCTGTAACATGACCAGCAAGGACAAACCCAGTCCAGTGAGTGGAGAAGACATGGCCAAACACAGAGCCTGGGAGTAGCAAATGGAGGCATCTCAGATCCTAGGCTGGGTCAGGGCACTTCAGGATCCCTCTCTGGGACTCCAGCATTGCCACTCCTGCAGTGGTGGCTTTGAACTCTGAAATGGGCCCTCTGGCTTGGAAAGTCTGTGAGATACAGATGCTCAGAAGCTGCAGGAAAGCAGCAGGGAAGAACTGCTGCATGTTGCCCTGTTTAGGTGGTTTTTCCTTGGCAGCTGTTGGTGGCTGGATATCTTTGGGCTGTGCAAGGTTGGTGGAGTAGGAAGGAGAAAAAAAAAACCAAATGTGCTGGACCAGGATGTGAGTTCTTTAGAGGTTGAGGTTTAACTGATGTTCCTGCTGCAGGAGGGATCTTCACGTGGAGGTTAGAGCTGAAGCCTCAGGATACTGGAAGCTATTTCCTGCCCTTGTGGCCTTTGGAGGAGCAGCTTGTTCTCTCAGCACCTTCTCAGTCTGCAAAAGGAGGCTGAGAGTTGTTGCTTGCTCCCATCCTTTGAGTACTGTTTGCCTTGGAGGCTTTCCAGATTTGTCACCACCTTCCATCTCCAAAGACCTCTGGTGGTGCAGGGGTTAGAAGAGCAATGTATGAAGGATGACTAATGGTGCAACCTGGGAATAAAGATTCCAGAAGCACCAGGCAGATGTTGAACATCTGGAACACACCATTCAAACGGGGCTGTCGACCTCACAGAGCACAGGCATCTTGAACACCATTCCTGAAGGTGAAATCCCACTTTGTCCCAAATTCTCCTCCTCTCCACGGTGCCGAGGACCATCTGCAGCCTCCAACCTGCCTAAATTGAAGCAAAGTGGGGGAGGCTGTCAAGTGAAGCCCACAGAGGGGTTTCAGCACGTTGCTGAGGTCAGGTCTAGTCAGGGAGAATGTTTCATCTCAGATATTTCCACGTGCAGCAGGGCTGCTACTGACCTAACTACCTGCAGCAGACTTAGGGCTGAATGTAGGGTGGATGTATCCTGCAGCCACAGATGGAACAACTCACTTGAGGCTGCCTCACCCACTTTCTCAGCTGTCAATGCAAATTTCCTCCTGACTTACTGTCTTTTCCTCTGCTTTTTCAGGGCAGTTTTAAACTTTGACTCTCCTCTCTCCTTTGGGTTAATCCTTTTAACAGGCGTTTATTAAAACCCCTTTTAGATCTTCAGCAGTTGAAGCTGTTTCTAATGGGATGTGAGGCTTTGGTGACCTCTTGTTTCCTAGTCAAAAGGTTTGCCATGCTTCAAGGGGATCTGCCCAATTGAGGAGAAACTCTTTGTGTTGCCAAAGGGCTTCTCAGGCTGCACAGGGGGTGTTACAAGTTGAACCTTTTTGAGCACCTCAGTGTCTCAGATGTTATAAACTTGGATATCACTGTGCTTGTTTTATCTTCTTGAGAGCTACAAGGGCTTTCAAAACCAAAGCTGGAGCTGTGAACCTGGTGTGAGCACCACTGTCCTGCTGGGTAAATCACCAGGTCCTGTTTTCCAGGGTCACTGGGAGGGGGGAAAAAAAAGAAGACAATAAAAGTGACTTGCCCAGGGTGAGGTGGGCAGAGCAGTAGCTGAGCTGTGGGTGAGCAGGAGCTGCTGTCCCTCCCCCTGCCCCAGCTGGCTCTTCCTCTGAGGTTGGGTTCCACTTGCCCAGGGTCTGTTGGTTGCATCAGTGTGGGTGAAGCATCTGGGGAATGGCTGTGCCACGTGTGATCTGCAGGACTCTGCATGTCTTGCTGTCATCTCCCTGACCTCAATACCTCGCTGAGCTGCTGGTTGGTAACCAGAGGCCCAGGTCCCTTTAAAGCTCTGGGCATTTTTCTTTTCCAGGCAATTGAATCTGAGAGAGGGGAGGGGAGGATTCCTCAGTTCTGAGGTCACTCTTAGCAGAACCACCTCGTTTCAGACATTTTTGACAAGAAAAGGTCTCCTGGAAGCAAGTTATACAATTTTTCAGTAGCTCTTTTGTAACTGCTTGCCACAGCAGATATTTTCCAGTCGGCCTTTTGCTTTTGGGCTGGGTTGTGCAGTGCCCTCACGTAGGCTCCAAATGTGAAATCCATTCAAGCTTCCTGACTCCTTTGCTGTCCCAAGGAATGCTTCAGCTGGAGGAGGAACCTGGCTTGGGGAAGTGATGAAATGTCCGTGTCAGCACATCAGAGCCCAGCTTGCCTGCCAGGAGCAGGGGGAAGGGGGTGTCCAGTGGCTTCATGAGCTCCCCAATGTCCTGCCCTGCCAGGACTCCCACTTTTCTGTGTGCTACCAGCATTAAGGTGGCCCTGGCAAAGCTGAGCTCTGTTCCCTTCAGTAGCTGAGGCTAAATTAAGGTCGCCGTGCCTCTGAAACAAGCACTTCAGTGAATTTAAGTAACACAGGATCTTTGTTTTCTCTAACCATTTATAAAATGACATTTTTTAATTTCTTTTTAATGAGGAAAAATCTTCCTCTTCAGCAGGGTGGATCTGCACAAGGTGGAAAGGTTCATTTGGGGCTTTTCCTAAACGGGTTAAGTCGCTTCGAACGACCTCAAGTTCTCTCCAGGGTTAAGGGAGAGGCAGAAGGGGAAAGGGGAGGAAGAAAGAGAAAGGGGAGGAAGAAGGGGAAAGGAGAGGCAGAAAGGGAAAGGAGAGGCAGAAAGGAAAAGCAGTTTAGCATCATTCCTGGTTTTTTTCCCCCTGCAGAACATGAACATCCAGGTGGAGGACATACGGATCCGCGCCATCCTCGCCACCTACCGCAAGCGGGTCCCTGTCACAGAGGGGTACGTGGAGGTGAAGGATGAAGGCACCTGGAAGCAGATCTGTGACAAGCACTGGACCATGAAGAATTCCCGAGTTGTCTGTGGCATGTTTGGGTTTCCCAGCGAGAGGAAATACAACACCAACGTCTACAAGTAAGAGCAGAGCTCTGTGTGAGCCACCCGCGTGTTGCTTGGAACACTCGGGGCCTTGTTTGAAAAGGCAAATTGTCAAATGACACTGGAGACCTTGAGGGAGGGGGGGAAAAAAAAAAGCCCTCCAACTGCTTCATTCCTTCAGCTCAGGTTTTCCCCTCTGGGTAAATATTTGCAATGTCAGGTATTTCTTTGGGCAGCCAGGGGCATCGTTTGGCCTGGCTGAAGACCTCGGGCACTATCAGCTGTAGGATCCTGTAGCTCCTTCAATGAGAGATGTGGCAGTAGCCCCAAGAAGTCTTTTTTTCTTTTTCTGGCTGTAGGATAGTCTAGCACCACATCTCCACAGCTTGGGAACCCCTCCAGGGGTGGGGACTCCACCACTGCCCTGGGCAGCCTGGCACAGCCCTGGGCAACCCTCCAGGGCAAGAAATTGTTCCTCAGGGGCAACTGAAACCTCCCCTGGGGCAACTTGAGGCTGTTTCCTCTTGTCTTGGTTCCTTAGGAGCAGAGCCCGACCCCCCCCTGGCTCCAGGCTCCTGTCAGGAGCTGTGCAGAGCCAGAAGGTCTCCCCTGAGCCTCCTTTGCTCCAGGCTCAGCACCCCCAGCTCCCTCAGCTGCTCCTCCCCACATTTGTGCTCTAGACCCTTCTCCAGCTTCATTGCCCTTCTCTGGACAAGCTCTAGCACAGACCCTTGTTTTTTTTGTTGCCCATGTTCCTCCTTCCCACTACTGAGTGCAGTTCCTGGTCTCACACTTCTCTTGGCACTTTTACCCACCTTTACCAGCTTCTCTGGCTCTCATGGAGGCTCACCAGCCATGGTTCAGGGATGTCCAGCTGCCAAATCCCCCACAAAGGAGCAGTCTGCCCAGGGGAATATTTCCCAGTAAATCTCCCTCTGGTGTTAACCCCAGTCCAGCTCCTTTGGCACTGGCAATTCCACAGTTTGGGGCAGTTGTGACTCCAGTGCTACTTTCTCCTTCCTCTAACTGTAGATTCATTTAAAATGAGGGGAAAAAA
>NW_008599956.1:0-8895 GCF_000691845.1 Merops nubicus
ATCTTTGTAGCCTCCACTGAACTCTCTTCGGTAGTTCCTTGTCTCTCTTCAACTGGGGAGCCCAGAATTGGACCAAATACTCCAGAGGTGGCCTCATAGGGCAGAGTAGGGCGGCACGAGAACCTGCCTTGACCTGCTGGCCGCACTCTTCTTCATGCACCACAGGAGACCATTTGCCTTCTTGGACACAAGGGCCCATTGCTGGCTCATGGGCAACTTGTTGTCCCCCAGCACTTCCAGGTCCTTCTTTGCAGAGCTGCTTTCCCCTGGGTCAGCCCTCACCTGTCCTGGTGCAGGGGGTTATTCCTCTGTATTTGCAGGACCCTACACTTGCCTTTGCCCTTTGAAGCTCAACTGGGTAGCTTCCACTTGAGCTCAGACACTCTTATGACACAGAGAGCAAAGAAACTCTCAGACACCTTAACTCTGTTCTCATCAGTGCACGCTGAACCCTCCACCGGCCAGTCTCCTTGCCTTGGAGTCTGGTCTTGGCCTTTTCCAGATACATCCTAAATGGCCACAAGGGCTATGACCCTGACCCAACTGGACCTAGAGGAAGGAACCTGACTGGTGTGACGTTTGCCTCTCACATGTGCATTGTGTCATCCTAAGCAAAGACACAGCAATTAGACAACAAACTGCTTTGGTCCCACCAGATCAGCACAAGATCTCCAGGCAACCAAGAGCCTGTGGTCCCTGGGAAGGATGAATGCCCTGCTCCTGTTTTATCTCCAGCAACTTTTCTCTGTTCTATCCTGGTGAGACCTCACCTGGAGTATTGTTTCCAGTTCTGGGCTCCCCATTTGAAGAGGGACAGAGATCTGCTGGAGAGAGTCCAACGAAGGGCTACGAGGATGATTGGGGCACTGGAACACACCTGCCGTATGAGGAGAGGCTGAGAGACCTGGGGCTTTTTAGTCTGGAGAAGAGAAGACTTAGGGGGGATCTAATTAATGTGTATAAATATATGAGGGCTGGGTGTCAAGAAGAAAGGGGCAACCTGTTTTCATTTGTGCCTTGTGATAGGACATGGGGCAATGGTCACAAGCTGGAGCACAGGAAGTTCCACCTCAACATGAGGAAGAACTTCTTTCCTGTAAGGGTTCCTTACAGGAAAGAAGCACTGGAACAGGCTCCCCAGGGAAGCTGTGGAGTCTCCTCCCTTGGAGACTTTTCAGACCCATCTGGATGCGTTCCTGTGTGACCTGCCCTAGAGTAGATGGTCCTGCTCTGGTAGGAGGTTGGGCTTGATGATCTCCAGAAGTTCCTTCCAACCCCTGACATTCTGTGATTCTGTTGCCTCTGGAAGAGTGGAAAAGATGAAGGGGTTGCCAGGCTCCCTCTTGAGCATCCCTTTGCTCACGTACCCGCGGCACGTGGGCGATGAGCAACGCACAGGCCGCCTGGTCCTGCTGGACCACTGCCCGGCACCGGGCGGGTGCTGAGCCCAGCGGGTCTTTCTTCAGCTTCATCCCTCCCTTCCTCGTTCCCTGCCTCAGCACTGCTGCCTCCAGCACCCCCCAGCCCCAGCCCTGCCCTGCGCTCAGCACCCCCAGCCCCTCGGCGTCACCGCCTCAGCGTGATGGGGACCTGCCTTCCAGCCCTCAGCTCTGAGGGACACCGGGCCGCTTGGCGAGACTGGCAGTTGTGTAACGTGTGCGTACACACAAGCAGGCATGCACAGGCGTGCACACCCTGAACCCCGCCCCCAGCACAGCTCTGGAAGCAGAAGATTGGCTGGCTGTGGATCTCTCTCTCCAAGCAAGGGTTGGATTTAGGGGAGTTTCTGTTCCCTCAGCTGGCTCCAGAATAAATGGTTTCCTTTTACAGCCCGTTTCCTTAGAAGAGGCCCGAAACCTTGCAGGGGGGGGTGATGGGGGAGGCATGTGGGTCTGCGCCTCCTCTCAGCTGACAGCTTCGACCAGATTTAAAGGAGAGGCAGAGAGCTCCAGCTCGTTAAGTTCCCAGATGTTGCTTAAGAATAGGCTGGAAGAGATGCGGAGGAGCTTTAACGTCACCACAGTCGGGAATTCAGCCTGTAACGAGACATCAGAGATTCCCCCTCACAGCCCCCACTCTGTGCACGACTCTCAGCAGACCCACGTCCCCATTCCTGGGCTTTCTCTGCTCCTATTTTGTAATAAAGGGTTAAAAAGTGGAAATGGTACATTCCTCTCTGCCTGCCTCAGGCTCCTCACAGTGGGGAAACAGGCTGGGGGCATCCCGACTCACTGGCCTCATCCTGCTCTGGCAGCTCGACCTGGGGGTGGCCCTGGTGCTCAGGGGGCTGACGTGGCTGAAAACCCAACCACTTTCTTTGTCTTCTGGTTAACTTTCGGGCGGATCCAGCCAGTCCCAGTGACTGCAAGGCAGAAGGGAGGGGGTGAGGAGTGTGCATCACCAGTCCAAGGCTCAGCCAGCCTGGAAAGGGAACCCAGACTCCTCTCAGGCTGCCAGACCCCAGACCAGAGCTCCTGTATCAGCGGAGAAAGAGCAGGAGACCCGACAGCCATCTGGGTCTTCCCAGCTTGCTGCCCAGGGATGGCAAGGTCCAGCCCCAGAGCTGTGGTTGTCCACCACCCCTGGGTGATGTGTGATGGGTTGACCCCATCTCCTCCTCCCCCCACAGCCTGACTCCTGGGAATTTAGAGGACAGGGGGGTTTGCAGCCTGACCTGCCACCTCCCGTGCTGGACCTCAGCCAAGGTGTGCAGATGTCATTCTTTCCACCTGAAAGCACCAGAGGAATTTCCACCACCCCCCCGCCGCCTCGCCGTGTTGGCAGGAGACCCTGTGGATTTGGAACTTTTCTCTGGGAGCATTAAAGGGGGATTAGGAGCCGGGACCCAGGGAGCCTCGCTCCTCTGTACCCTGTGGGCAAGCTGCAGCTGGGGCCTCGCTAGCCTGGCCTTCCTCGCCCGTGCACCACCACGGGTGGAGGAGTCACCCCCTTCTAGGGCCACCACGGGTTTGTCCCTCGTCCTTTCTCTCCTCCATCACTTCTGCCGAGGAAGCAGAAGCTGACGGGGGCTTCGCAGAGGGCCCCACACCTCTGTGGATGCACCTGTGGATGAGGTGCATCCACAGGCTGAATTTGCATTTCTAGGGCATAGGAACCCAGCCCGTGAGCTCGCGTAGAGCCACCGGCTGGCATCCCCAGCTCCAGGCATGGCAGGGTGGCAGAGAGGAGTTTGGCTCCTCACTGCTGCAGAGCAGACAGGCCAGGGCACAGCCCCACAGGACACTCAGCTTTTCAGCTTCACTGCCATCCTTTGTGTGCCATCTCTTCAGCCAAAGCTGGTCCCTTCCAGCCCCTGCCAAGCTGGGACCCGGGCACAGCTGCAGGCTAGAAAGGGGGGGGGAAAGGCCATGATTCTGCCCGAGCATGAGACATCACCACCTGCAAAGCCATTGCCCCATGATGCCTTCAGCCCCATGAATGAGCTCAGAGTGGTCAAGGAGGATGTTGCAAGGGGAAAAGCAAAGCACTGTGAGAAATAATTTTTCATAAAACAAAATTCCAATTAAATTTAATATTTATTAAATTAACAAAAAGCAAGCAAACAGCGCTGGGTGCACCGGGAAGGATGGGGCACCCATCACCCAGCAGATGCTGGATTTGCCTGGAGGTGAGGTCACAGTGTTTGAGGGCCACTGAGACCTCACCTGAAACTGGAGGCACGCTGGCTGCCGCCATCCCTGGCTCCCCTGCCATCTCTGGCTCTCATAGCTCCTCATGTGGCTCTGGGAAATGACCTGAGGCTGGATCCCTCCATCATCCTTGGCTGCCTCCAGGCTCCATCCAGACCCGTTCACTCTGGCCTGGGGAGAGAGATGATGGATGAATTTGAGACACATGCAAGTCGGCCTCAGCAGCCCCAGCTGAATCGGTGCTATCACTGCTCCTGGGGCTGCTTCTGGGAGCTTCTGGGAGAAGCTCTAAGAAATAGTCTGGGGAGGGCTGAGCTGACCTGAGAAGGTTTGAGCTGACCTTGGGAGGGTTCCTCCGAGGCTGGTTCACCTTCTCTGCTCATTACTGCTCGTTAGGGGAGAAAACAAAGCCCAGCACATCCAGGCAGGAGGAGTGAGAAGCACATCAGTGCTGCCTTTGTCTCTCCCCTGCAGGCAGGTGAGATAACGCTGTCACCAGGATGGGGGACACAATAGGGATGTGCACGTTTGGGAATCTGACTCTGTCAGGAAGCTCCCAGGCCTGTTGCAGCCTCCTCAGGAAGACTAGACAGATGAATTCAAGGGGGAGGCTGCAAAGAGGATCAATATCACTTTTTCTGCCCCCACTGTGATCTTTGTGGGTCCCACAGTTTTCAGTCCTCCAGACCTAATCCTGCCATGTGCTGTGCTGCCTGCAAGAGATGCTCAGCACCGCAATGGCTCCTCAGCTGTTCTTCAGTGCCAGACCCATGCTGGCTCTGTCCTGTGGTCCACTGTGCTTGTGCCAGCCCAGAACCCAGGCCTGCTGGATTGGGGATGTTCAGCCTACATCCTCATTAGTAACTACTCCTGGGACTAATTAGTCTAATTTATCTCATACTTTTAGATTAGATCCCATCTGCCTCCTGTGGATGCAACTGTGTTGGATGGGACTCTGAGCAAGCTGGTCTAGAGGAAGGTATCTCTACCCATGGCAGGGGGGTTGGAACTGGTTAATTTTTAAGGTCCCTTCCAGCCCAAACCACTCCAGGATTCTATGACTCTGTCCTTGCTACAGCCTATGCTTGATCCTGGAAAGCGGAAATCTTGCACCAGCACCACTTCATGTCATCTTAGAAGATGCCAGACTCCATCACTGACATAGGAAAACAAGGTTCAGTCTCCCAGGTCACTGCAGCCTACATGAAAGGGTGAATGTGCCAAGCTGCTGGAGTTTATATTTAAAAAGTCTGTCCAAAGAGCCTGTTAGACTGCAGCGTTGGCTTTTGTCAAAATAAAGCACTCCTTTAATATATAATCTAGTGAATTAGCAACGTTCTTTAAAGAAAACAAGCCAAACGACCACAGCAGCATCAGGCCAGATGTTTTACAGCTGGGCACGGGCTGTTCACCGCAGAGCTGGGTGTAGAACTCCCAGTACCAGTTGGATTTCACCATCCTCCACCCCAGCAGCTCCCCCACACCCGGCCCAGGCTGCCAATCTCCCTCTGGATTGCCACGGGTTGTGGGATCATACCCGTATCTCAAACTGTTTGGGGCTGCTTTTTCTAACTGAAGTATGTTACAGCTCAGCAGATCTGCAGCCCCCTCAAACCAACAGGGGCATAACCACAGTGAAAATAACTCGAGAGAAAAGAAATGCCAAGTCCTGCCCTACACTCAAGTGTGTTCTAAAGCTGGAATTGTGTCGGCTGGAGGGGAGGAGTTGTGCTGGAGAAGCGGCTGTGTCTCTTGGCAGCCGGGCCCTCTCATTAAAGGCACAGAGAAGACGGAGGAAGGCCACTCCCAGCATCGCTCCCCCTTCCCGGTCCTCTCCCCCATCCCGCTGCAGGATCTCCGACGTGGCACTGTGGGGGCTGGGAGCTGCGGCTGATTGCACTCGGAGATCACTCGGTGGCAACGGAAAGCTCCCCCTGCACTGCAGACCAGCCCATGCCTGGTGCTTTAGCCCTGGGAAAAGCATCCACGGTCAAGCTGAAGCTGTTCGCCGACATTTTGGTAGAATTTACTCATTTTCTGCACGTTCACATCCTAAAGCCTGGTGGATTTATTGTGGCTGTCTTGCAGCAGTGCACTCATGGTGTGTTGTCTGGGGGTGTGAATCAGTAGTGTGGGGCACTGAGCAATACAGACTCAAAAATCAGGCAAAAATGTGAAATACCTTCATGCCGGGCTGCCTGTCCTCAAACACAAAGAACTATTTTTATTCCACTCCAAATTCTCATTATTGAGGCAAAGCCATTTAAAAAAGGACCAAAGCACAGAGCCCTGTGCTTGTGTCAAAGGAGTTTGGTGCTGAGAGGCACTGAAAGAGATCAGGATTAAAAGTTTTCGAGTTTATTTCAAATTTCACTAGGAAGAGAAAAAAGAATCTTACGTGGGAAGCAATTACGCGGAAGGCTTTGAAAATGGAGCAGTTCAGAGCCTGGCAGAGAAAACCAACTGATGGTGGATGTTTAAAGCAGCTCTTCTCGTTTCTCAGCTGGTACAGAGCAGTAACATTCCACCAGTGTATTGATTATTTGCTATCAGCAAATTAATTTTTTCCTATGGCAATGTAGTAACAAAGCAAAGACCGTGCTATAAAAACCTTGGGGCCACGTTTTGATCATTGATGTAGAGACAAAGCCAAGAAAACTGCTCCATATATACGGAAGGGTACAAGAGAATAGGATGCTCAGAGTACTCCAAACCTCTCTCATCCGCTGGATCACTCCCAGAAGGAAGCTGGTCTCTGAGCATCATAGTGTGAAGCCATCAGGATCATTTAGGCACCTTATCATTAAAGACTGCAGCATAAGGTACCTGCTCAGATGCAAAAGGCCCAGGGAAGATGTCAGCTGAAAACAGAATCATGGACTGGTTTGTGTTGGAAGGGACCTTTCAAGGAAAGGAAACCTTCTGCTGTTCCTTGCTTGCAGGCCAGAAGAGCAAAAGCAAACCCTTTTCCCCCTTTTCTCCCCATACTCTGTGCATGCTCACACCCGCATCCATCTCAGCAAACTCCTGAGCTCTGCTGGGCTCTCCACCTCCTCCTGTGTCACAGAATCACTAAATGGTTTGGGTGGGAAGGGACCTTTCAAGGTCATCCGGTCCAACCCCCCTGCAGGGAGCAGGGACATCTGCAACTAGAGCAGGTTGCTCAGAGCCCCGGCCAACCTCCCCTGGAATGGTTCCAGGGATGGGGCAGCGACCACCTCTCGGGGCAGCCTGGGATAGGGGCTCACCACCCTCAGCATCAAAAAAGTCTTCCTTTTATCTAGTCTAAACCTCCCCTCTTCTAGTTTCAAACCACCCCCCTTGGCCTGTCCCCACAGGCCCAAATACAAAGTCTGTCCCCATCTGCCTTCATAGGAAAGCCCCCTGGAAGTCCTGTCAGGCCCCCAGAAGGTCTCCCCAGCTGGAGCCTTCTCCTCTGCAGGCTGCCCAAGCCCAACTCTCTCCTGCTGGGCTCCCAGCAGAGGGGTTCCCCCCTCGGGGCATTGCTGGGGCTCCTCTGGCCCCGCTCCAGCAGGTCCCTGTCTCTGCTGTGCTGAGGACTCCAGAGCTGCCCCAGCACTGCAGGGGGGTCTCCCCAGAGCGGGGCAGAGGGGCAGGATCCCCTCCCTGCCCTGCTGCCCATGTTGCTGGGGGGCTGCTGGGCTGCGAGCACACAGCGCTGGCTCATATCCAGCTTTTCAGCCAGAAAACCATGTGGTGCTCAGGTATTTCTTTCTCCACCCACAACACTGAAAAAAAAAAAAAAAAAGTAAATAAATCACACAAAGCCAGGAGACTTCAGGGATGTGAAATATCTTCATACACAACACCCAGAAGGTCGCCCTGTGAGAGGCCTTAGCACTCTTCTCCTGTAACAGCTTTTGTGCCAATGACACCACACGGATCAATTCAGCCATAATTAAGGCTAGTGGGAATGGGAGAATGGGACAATCTTTCTCACAGCCAGAAACAACCAACCAGTGACCAGAAGACACCTCTTGTTATCTGCTATAACTGTCACCAAGGGCTTGTACCTGCAACCTGCTCTGTGAGCAAAGTCATCACAGGAACACAGAGTTTTTGCTTTTAGAGTTCCGGGAGCTGGTATAAAATTCTATACAGAGAGGGCTCAGAGACCTCCCTTCATTTGAGGTGTGGAGTTTCTACTCACATGGCATCATTGAAACAGTTTAGACAGAAGAAAAATGTCACTTCTTGATGGCATCTTCCAGAATCAGTGATGTTGTGCAGAGGAATGGGCAGTGGAAAGACAAGATGGTCCCAGAGCAAGGTGCTGAAACCAATCCAGGTCTGAGGGTAGAATATTCAAAGCCAGAAAACAAAATCAGAGTTTGTTTTCTGCTACAGCAACAAGAGGTAGCAACCTGCTGAAAGCATCCACAGGGAGTGGAGAAACTTGCAGAGCCAAAACTGGGGGGGGAATGAAATTACAAGGTGATTAGAGGCAAGAGAAGGTCCAGACATCAGAGGATGGTGCTTCATTACTGGGCTTATCACCACATCCCAGACTGCCACGCAAAAAAATCCCATGTTGGTGTAAAATGTGACAAGGTTGAAGGCAAGTGGTGGCCAAGACTGGTGACTCAGTGCAGAAACTTCTCTGTGGCACATGCTCTGCTGCAAGAGCTCTCAGCCAAGCAGTCTGGCACTAGGCAGCATGAGCATTTAATTCCCTCAATGTTATTCTAGGGCCGAGAATACATGCTGCCTTAATGCCTTTCTAAACTGCCTGAGTTTGCCAGACGGGGATTTTGCCACGGTGTGATGCTACAATGAAGAACAGTCCCCAGCCGACCTGCTGCTTGTGGTGCCAAGGGAGATCTGCAAGTATGGGAGATGTGATGGGCAAGAGTTTCACCACTCCAGCAGCCCAGCTGCAGGGCAACAAGAAGAGGTGTTAGTGCAGGTGGGGAGATGGATGGAAAAACAGCCTCTGTGGGATACAGCAAGTAGCAGGAGGCTCTCCAGCTGCTTGGAACTTGGCCACCAGGTCCCTGCAGGTGCTCTTGGGAAATACTGGCAGAGGTTGCCCAGAGAGGTGGTTGATGCCCCATCCCTGGAACCGTTCCAGGTGAGGTTGGATGGACCTCTGGGCAACCTGCAGATGTCCCTGCTCAGTGCAGGAGGGTTGGACCAGATGACTTTGAAAGGTCCCTTCCCACCCAAACCACTGTAGGATCACAGCAATCAAATCCTAGGGTGCATCAAAAGCAGCGTGGCCAGC
>NW_008599957.1:0-1073 GCF_000691845.1 Merops nubicus
AAGCAGGGGTGTGCAGCGCCGAGCCTTCTCCTCCTCATCCCCCGCTGGAGGCACCCGGAGGAATCTGTCTGAGGGCTTTGAGAGGATAAGACAGAGCAGCTCTAAAGAAGAGCTTTGCAGCTGAGTGGCTGACTGAATCCGTCTTACCTATGTACGCAGGGTTTCATATTCATAGCCGTTGTCTGTACGTTGATACATAATCTCTTGCCCTTGTTAATTCTCAATAGATGCAGAGATAACTAATCCTCCCAGCTAGATAGACACTGGCAGATTACGTGAGTGCAATCTATCTACCTATCTGTCTGTATATCCGCACGCACGTATATACACGCACCGGCAGCCGTAAAGCGATTTCACAGGGTTTTCTTCCACAGGAGTACACAGAGGTGGGCAGACGCGGGCAGAGCCCGACTCTGACTACCAGATGTAGAAATGTTCGGTGAAAATAAACATATATGTATCGCTCACGTACTTCAGGCTACCTGGTGTTATAGTTTTTATGTACTAGATCCACCTTCAAGTTTTATACAAATGCATACAAGCTTTTCTTGGACGGGAAAATTACGGAAGGAGGGATAGGGAGGTGAAAGATTAGGTATATCTGGAGTCTTAAAAAAAAATTCAAATAGTCCAAACCAAACAAAGCACAAAACAACCGGAACCACAAAATAGTACTTGAACAGATTTAGCTGCTGCATAAAGAGACAAATTTGGCGTCAGGTGAGACATTATTTTGATTACCCAAAAGCATAGCCGTCCTTAACGTCAGGCAGCATTTGCAGTGAGAGTTACCTGGGCTCTGCTTTGTTCTGATTTTTAGCACAGATGTTCTGTGCGTGGCAATAGCAAAACAAAGCGGCATGTGGATGCCTGCTAAATGTCTCCCCGAATGTGTCTAGCCCCCGCCCGCCCCCTGCTCGGGGGATGCTCAGACCCCCTCCCCAGTGAAGCCAGGGGCGATGACGGTGTTGGGGCAGCGCCCGTCCCCTCCGGCTGCTCCAACACCGCGGTCTGAAGTCGGCTGGGTTTGCAAATGCCGCTTAATACCTGTCCGACCCCGCGGACGGGGACGC
>NW_008599958.1:0-2094 GCF_000691845.1 Merops nubicus
ACTGCCAAGTCCACCACTAACCCATGTTGCTCAGCACCACATCTACATGTTTTAAATATCTCCAGGGATAGGGGCTCCACTATTTCCCAGGGCAGCCTGTTCAGCTTAATACTTAGAAACATTCCTGTCTCCAGCCAGCCAAGGCAAAAAATAAGGGTTTAAATCACGATCATCACTCTGCCACTCCATAAAACCACAGTGCACCAATATTTTGAACCCTTCTGGCTCCCATCCTTGTCTCAGAGAGGAAATACAGGGACCAGAATGGGTACAGAAGAGAGAAAAAAAGGATGCCAAAGGCACAGCACAGGACTTTTGAGCCTGCAAAAGAGGCACTGAGACAAAATCTTAAGCTGCATTGAGGAGGGAATGTGTCTTCACTGGCAGTGTAAGATTTGGGGACGTGGGATGAAATGAGCAGGAGATGGGTTCAAATCAAACACAAAGGTTGTTCCCAGCACCGTGGAGTTCACTTGATGCTTACAGGCCATCAAACTAGCTGGACTTCCACCCAGTGCAGCCTTGCAGGGCAAGAGGTACCATTCCAAAGTGGTGGAGATTTCTGCTGTAAAATCACTGCCATGAGCCACAAAACACTCAGATTCACTCTCTGCAAAGAGCCTAAAGAGTAACATCTGCCAATACCTTCACTTCTCCCCGCCTCCCCCAGGGAACTCTGCCTTTAACAGGCTACTTGAAAGCGTTCAGGCTGCAGGAATAAATGCAATAAGCAAACACAAAGTGGCTATTATTAGCAGCGAGATGCAGCGCCCAGCTAATCGTCCATTCCCCTGTCATTTTACAATCCAAATCCCAGCTTTATATAGCTCTGTTGCGTGGTCAAATGGTTGTACAGCTAATTGATGTAATTAACATCTTGCCCCTCTTCTCACACTGGCAATTATAAGCCATCACCAGGCCTATGATGAGAAACAAGAGGTAGGGCTGGGATTTTTCCTATTGAGGGCAGAGATAAAGAAAGGAGTAAAAAAAAAGTCTTCAGATATCAACAAAAGCACAGATCTTTCCATAAAGGGGGGGAAAAGATATTTAACTGTTTTTTTCTCAGCCTTTGAGTGTTGTGTTGGAAAAGTGAATGGTTCAGTGAGTTGTTAACAAGAGCTAGAGTCTGGATATAACTTTAGGCTTTTAGCCATTAAGCCCTGTCCCTAAAAATGGCAGATGTCATGGTAGGATGTTGAACAGCATGGAATTAGGGAGCTGTCTCTAGGGCCTCCCAAATATGAGGATTTTGTTTCCTTCCCTTGGCAGGTGGTTTAAAAGACCACAAATCTGTGCATCTGTTTGAGCTCATAATCCAGCAGGACTGGGGAGAAAAGAACAACAAAGATATGATTTCTCTTGTTGTTACCTTTATTTATGGGACTTGGTTTATGTTTTCATGCTAAAGCAAATCAACATCTGTGGTTTTGCTTGAGTTGAAAAGAGCAAAAAAAATTAAATGAAATGCTCCACATCATGCTGGAGAGGGGAGAGATTTCCCCATTTGAGTCAAAACTGCAGGTCAGTCTGGTCTTGAGCTGTTCTTCCAAAATGAGAACTCCAGAAATGCCACATTACTGACCCGCTCCTTGGAACTTTTCTCTCATGTTATGGGGAGAAGGATACAGAGAGGACAAATTGATTCACTGAATTGGCAAAGAAAAAGAGAGAAACAATGAAGGAAGTACAAAGGAAAGGGGCAAAAATAAGGAAAAAAGACAGGGGGAGGGATAAGCAGAAAAAAAGAGGGGGAGGGTGAAAAGGGGTAAAAAGTGGGCTAGGAGTAAAAAGAGAGATATGGGGAAAATGGGGAAAAAGGAGATGGGGAAAAAGAAAGAAGGGAGGAAAAGGGTAGCAAGGGAAAAGAAAAAAGAAAGAAAAAGTAAAAAAAAAAGGAAGAGGGAGGAAAAGAGTAAAAAGGAAAAGTGGGAAATAGGAAAGAAAGGTGGAGGAAGAGAGGGAAAAGAGGAAAAGGGGAGAGAAGGAAACGATGAAAAAAGAAGAGTATAAAAGAAAAGCAAATGAAACAAGGGAAAGGGTAGGGAAGGAAAAAAAGCAAAGAAAAAAGGAAAAGGGGGAGTAAAAGGGGGG
>NW_008599958.1:2114-2389 GCF_000691845.1 Merops nubicus
AGAAGAGGAAAGAGGGAAAAAAAGAAAATGAGAGGAGAAAAAAGGGTGAAGAGGCAAAAGAAGGGAAGATTAATAAGAGGGGAAAGAAGGGTAAAAGGAGGGAGGAGGGAGAAAATAGACAGAAAAAAAGGAGATGGGGGAAAGGGGCAGGGAAGGGACAGAAGGGGAAGAGAAAAAAGATGAGAAAAAAGGAAACAAGGGGGAAAAATGAAGAGGGAAGAAAAGAGGAAGAGCAAAAAGGAAAAATGGGAAACAGGAGAGAAAGGCAGAGGAAA
>NW_008599959.1:0-3506 GCF_000691845.1 Merops nubicus
GTCGCTCCCAGCCACTCACAGGCTTGCCCAGACTGGCTGCTCTGGTCTCTGGACTCATGGCTGGAACACCTGTGGGATGGTTGCTCAGAAACGGGCCCTACTCTGCAGTGCCAGCTGGATCTGTTGGTCAGACTGGGCTGGGAGAAGGTTCTACCTGTGCCCCAGCACCCACACAGGGGCCCAGCTCTGTCAGCCACTGCCCTCAGGGCCAGCCAAGAGCCACCTCCTCACCTGGGGGTGCTGAGGGCAGCGTGGGGCTTCACTGAGCAGCTCCTGCTGAGCTCCCTTTTGAGAACCTGGGCCTCATCCCTGGAGGTATTCAAAGCCAGGTTGGATGAAGCTTTGAGCAACCTCTTCTAGTGGGAGGTGTCCCTGTCCAAGGCAGGGGCTTGGAACTGGATGGTCTTTAAGGTCCTTTCCAACCCAAACCATGCCATGAGTCTATGATCTGTGGCACGAGGCCCTGCGGGGCTCTGGGTGGGTGCTGGGGCCATCGGAGAAGAGTTTGGAGGGGTTCTGACAGCAGAGTCCCTCCTGTCTGCCCAAGGGTACGTTGCCTTTCCCAGCAGCGGGCTAGAGCAAGGATTGCCTGGAGAGGAGAGCTTGGTCTGAAACCCCTTCCCCCTTGTGCTCCTCAGAAACTGAGCCCGGGCATCACGCAGTTCGCCTACAGCTGCGTGCAGGAGCACGTGGTGTGGACCAACATCCAGTTCTGGGAGGCCATGTTCTACTGCGACGTGCAGAACCACATCCGGGCCCTCTACCTGGAGGGCAGCGAGGAGAACCACACAGGGGAGGTGAGGAGGGGGCGCCGGGGCCGCCCCCCCCGCAGGGGCTCTGGGCAGAGGCGGCTCCCCCCGGGGGTCCATGGGCTGGTGAGGCTGCTGACCCAGCCTGAGGGGCTGCGCCCTGGTGCTGGGGGGCTCCTGGGCAAGCAGCAGGGAGGGGCCTGGCAGGTCTGTCTGTGCAGCCACCTGACAGCTCCTCCTCACTCGCTTCAGGAGAGCACAGAGGAGCCCCAGGAAGCCAAATCTGCCCTGGAGATAGCCTCGGAGCAGCTGAGGCTCTGGCCCACCATGAGCCGGGAGAAGCAGCAGGAGCTGATCCAGAAGGAGGAGAGCACTGTCTTCAGCCAGGCCATCAACTACCATGAGCTACCTGCTGCTGCCCCTGGACACCAGCAAGAGCCGCCTGCTGCGCTCCTCGGGGCTGGGCGACGTGGAGAGTGTCAGCAACAGCTTCGTCACCAACAGGTGGGGCTGGCAGCGTGGCAGGGACCTCAGCAACCCGGGCTGGGGCAGGGGCTCAGCGGGTGGGACCCGGGGCACAGAACCCCCGCGTGGTGGGGGTTGGAAGGGGCCTCTGGAGGTCACCTTGTCCAGCCACAGCGCTCATTCAGCTGCTGCCAGCGTTGATGGAGGTTGCAGTGCCCAAGGGGGTTTCATATCAAGAGTCAGAGCTCACCTGGGTTCATACCAAGTGTGGAAACTCTCCTGGGTGCATCAAGAGTAGAAACTCCCTTGGCTCTTCCTGGCGTGAATTACAGCAGAAGAAAGATGTTCTGGGTTAACCTGGACACCCAGAGAAATGTCTTCCCCTGGAGGGCTGTGGAGGCCTGTGCCAGGCTGACCAGGGCAGTGGTGGAGTCCCCACCCCTGGAGGGGTTTCCAAGCCATGGAGATGTGGGGTGAGGGACACGGGGCAGTGGGGACCTGGCCGTGCTGGGGGATGGTTGGATGTGATGATCTGGAAGGTCTCTCCCAGCCAGACCAAAGCTGTGACTGAGGTTCTGTCTCTCCCTGCCCCGGGCGCAGCATCGCCGGCAGCGTGGCCGAGAGCTACGACACGGAGAGCGGCTTCGAGGACGCCGAGAGCTCCGACGTGGCCAACTACGTGGTGAGGTTCATCAACCGCTTCGTGGACAAGGTCTGCACGGAGAGCGGGGTCACCAACGAGCACCTGAAGGGGCTGCACGTCATGATCCCTGGTAACAGGCGTTGAGTAGCACTGGGTCATCTCCGGGGGCCTCCCAGTGCGGCGCCGGGGGCTGCTCGGCACCGGCTGCTGTGGGAGGTGGTGGGGAGGCCAGGAGAAGGCCCCTGAGCTCGTGTTTGTCCACAGATATTGTCCAGATGCACATAGAGACACTGGATGCCGTGCACAGGGAGAGCAAGAGGCTTCCTCCCATCCAGAAGGTAGGGACCAGGGCGGTGGGGGGAAGGTCCTGGTGCGTGGGGGGTGTCGGGTCCCCTCCACGGGCTGCGTGGGCCTGAGCTCCCCACCGTCCATCTCCAGCCCAAGCTGCTGCGGCCCAGCCTGCTGGTGGGTGAGGAGTGTGTGATGGAGGGGCTCCGTGTGTACCTCATGCCTGACGGGCGGGAGGAGGCTGCTGGAGGGAGCATCGGTGGCCCCCCGCTGCTCCCCGCCGAGGGAGCCATCTTCCTCACCACCTACCGCATCATCTTCAAAGGCACCCCCACCGACCCCCTGGGTAAGGGCCTGCCTGGTGTGCCACGTCTTCTGTCTGCAGGGGCTGGTGCTGCCTGGGGAGGAGGCAGCTGGTAGCTCTCCTGGAGCAGTGGCTGGAGCTCACCTTGCTGCCCGAGCTGCTCCACGGATGGGGATTCCACCACTGCCCTGGGCAGCCTGGTCCAGGCCTTGACAACCCTTGCAGGGAAGAAGTTTCTCCTATTAGGGAGAAGCTTTTCCTGACAAGGCGAGTGACCAGCCAGCACCAGGCCTTGCTGGGGGTTGCTGCAGCCACCACAAGCTTGGTGGTTGCTCCCAGTACTATGGAAGGGCTGGTTGCTCTGGCTGAGCACCTTTGGTAGATGATAAGTTGCTTGTGCCCATCCTAGGCATGGTCTGAAGTTGCTGTGGGTGTCTGTCTGTGGTAGTCCAGCCTGTTTGTGGCTGTGTTACCCTACGGGGGGCTCCGTGGCGATGGGCGTGGGGGGGGGGCTGGTGTGGCCGGGGCTGAGGCCTGGGAGGTGGCTGAGCTGTGCCCGTGCCTGTGCCCAGTGGGGGAGCAGGTGGTGGTCCGGTCCTTCCCCATCGCCTCGCTGACCAAAGAGAAGAAGATCAACGTCCAGGCCCAGGTGGATCAGTTCATCCAGGAGGGCTTGCAGCTCCGCTCCTGCACATTCCAGGTGAGACCTCCTGGGGCTGGGGGCTGCTCCTTTGCTGTCTCAGCTGAGGAGCACCTTGCCGGGGGGTCCCAGCTGGTGCGTGGCTGTGGCTGGCACCGTCCCGTGGCACAAGGCACTCATTTCCTCCACTGATGTGTTTTGGGGGTAGTTTTCCTGAGGGGACCAAGGACAACCTCTGTAGCAGGTGACAGTGCACTGAGGGGATGGAGCTGGAGGCCTCTGGCAGAGAAGGAGTAGACTGTGCTTCACAGAATTATGGAATGCTTTGGGTTGGAAGGGACCTTAAGGGTCAAGTAGTCCAACCCCCTGCAGGGAGCAGGGACAGCCCCAGCTAGAGCAGGGTGCTCAGAGCACCGG
>NW_008599959.1:3890-4173 GCF_000691845.1 Merops nubicus
GGAGGTGGTTCTACAAACCCTTGTAGCCAGTCTTAGGGGAGAGAAGTCCAGCAGGGAGAGATGTCCCAGTGCCAGGAGTTATTCAGCATTTTACACCCTTGAGAGACCCGAGGTGGAGGTGGAGCAGTGCTGGGAGGAGAGCACCTCAGACGTGCCCTCTGCTCCTTCCCCGTGCCTGGAGCTGCGGTGACGGGGCCCTGGGGACATCCCGGGGCAGCAGTGCCAGGAGCAGGGCGTGGCACAGGGCAGCGGGCACGCGGGCACGGCCGGGGCAGCCTCCCTG
>NW_008599960.1:0-5319 GCF_000691845.1 Merops nubicus
AACCAGGCACCAAACCCACCTCTCTGCTCCCCCCCAGGCACCAAACCCACCTCTCTGCCCCAAAACCAGGCACCAAACCCACCTCTCTGCCCCAAAACCAGGCATCAAACCCACCTCTCTGCCCTCCCCAGACATCAAACCCACCCCTCTGCCCCAAAATCAGGCACCAAACCACCTCTCTGCCCTCCTCAGGGATCAAACCCACTTCTCTGCCCCAAAACCAGACACCAAACCCACCTCTCTGCCCCAAAACCAGGCACCAAACCCACCTCTCTCCCCACTAACAGGCCCCTTCCCACCACCTCAGCACTGGAAGCAGGTGGTGGGACCCTCCCCTCAAGACCCACACACGTGTGGCCCTGGCCCAGCGTGACTAGACCTGGCTTTAACTCAGAAGGGTTGGACCAGAGGATGCCTGAGGTCCCTTCCAACCTGGGATTTTGGGATTCTAGGATTTGTTCCCAGCAATAATTTGTCACTAAGACAACCCCCCAGGCGAGCTGGGACCCGGCAGTGGGAGGGTCTGGGACTGGGTGAGGTGAATCTGGGCATGATTTAACCCATGGCCACAGCCCTGCCTGCCCCTGTGCTTCTTCATCCAGGCAGTTTGGGCTTCCAAAACCAAACCAGATCTGATCTTCACGGGATAACTGGTGTGACTGGAGCACCTTGCCAACCAGAGCAGTTCTCTGGGCTGTTTATTCTGCTGCTCTTCTCATTCCCGAGTGTGACGATTTGGGAGATTTATGTTCATCAAAATGTAATCATCTGACGTGGGTGTTTTCTCCCAAAAAATGGAGAGCAGGTGCTGATGAGGAATGAAAACTCTCTGCGAATCTTCTAAGGGCCTTTTCATAAGAGCTGACACAAAGGAACTCTGGCCATGCTCATAGTTCACCTTTTGTTCTGCTTGATTGATGTTTAATATACATCAGAATACAGAAATAAGGTTATAGCTCCAAATTCTGGTATTTTATAGGAAAAATAGAGGTCGGAGAGAGAGGCTTGTCCATGAAATCTCTTCAAGTCTGTAAGCT
The DNA here is from genome assembly GCF_000691845.1 of Merops nubicus. Classification (NCBI taxonomy): domain Eukaryota; kingdom Metazoa; phylum Chordata; class Aves; order Coraciiformes; family Meropidae; genus Merops; species Merops nubicus. Next base: position 1,038 of record NW_008599960.1, read on the forward strand.
GTATTTCTGAAAGTGTTTGTGGAGCCTTTCACAACCCATTAGGCCACTGGAGTTTGTGTGTGGAGGTGAGGGGTGAGGTTTGTCCCTACCAAGGTGCAGGGGAGTTGTTCAGAAGCCTCAGACCTGTCCTGGGCTGCCTTGGGCTGAACAGGACTCATCTCTTCTCTCCTTACAAGTCACAGCCCTTGAATTCCTAGCGAGGAAACGGGAGGAGATTTAGAAATCCCAGGGACTGAATGCAGGAGGAGGTTGTGGGTGAGTGCTGAGGAAGTGAGCTGAGAAAGTTTGGCTTTTAAACACACCCAGTCACTGTAAAGATGGATCTTAAATCAACACCATGATTGAGGCAAAGCTTTGTTATCACAGAATCCCAGCGTTGTGGGGCTGGGAAGGACCTCTGGGGATCATCTCACCCATCCCCCTGCTCCAGCAGCTCACCCAGGGTGGTGCCCAGCCCAGTTTGGGATCTCTCCAGTTTGGAGACTCCACAGCCTCTCTGGGCACCCTCCCCCCAAAGAAGTTTCTCCTCCTGCTCAGGTGGCACCTCCTGGGTTCCAGTTGGTGCCTGTTGCCCCTTGGCCTGTCCCTGGGCACCACTGAGCAGAGTCTGGCCCCAGCCTCTTGCCCCCCGGGGGCCCTTTAGCTCTTGCTCAGCACTGCTCAGATCCCCTCTGAGGCTTCTCCTCTCCAGCTCAGCAGCTGCAGGTCCTTTACCAGCGTGACTTTAGCAGGTACAACACTGACCCTCCACCCCACCCACCCTCCAGAAGCAGCTCTTCCAAATTACCTCAGCACAAGCTGAGAGTTTATCAATTTATTGAGATTTTATTCCTTTGGCATCCGTTTTATCTTGTTCTTCAGCCCCACACACGACGTGGAGACTGAACAGCAAAGTGAGAGGGGTTTTAAAACCCAAGACAAACCAGCCCTGAAGAAAGCTGACGTTGAGAATGTACAGAGCTGATCCTAATGTCCAAAGCACGACGGATTTTCCTCTCCCAGGGCCAGGAAATTGCTGCTTTGAGGCCAGAAAATAGGCAGCTAAAAAGCGTGGTGGGTTTTGCAGTTGGATTTGAAGGCGTGGGCAGTTTGAGCGTGGCCTCATCCTGCAGCTGCTCAGGTCCCATTGGTTCTGCACTTTTGGTTTCTCTCCTAGAGACTTGGCTGCTGGTGCTTCTGTAGTTGGGCTGGTTGGTGTTTTCCTTCCATTTTCCTCAGATTTGGAGATTGGGGATGGAAAAGGAAGGGCTGTTATCCATGGTGCACCCCCACAAGGAATTCTTCATCCCTAACGCTTCATAAATTAGAAACTGAACCCAAGAGCAAACACTTGCTATTAAAAATCTTTCCATACAACAAAATGCTGCAGAAAAATGGAGGTAAATAAAGGTAATAAACCCAGCTAGGTGGGCTCAAGGTGTGGTTGAGGTTGCTGAGGTTCTCTCCTAGTGAAGACTGTTACTTGGAGAAGTATTGAAACCTCCCGTTGCAGCTGGAATTCCACAGGGAGCTGTGGATGAGCTGCCTCCAGCCCACGTTTCATGCCAGCTATGACCAACTGAGACACTTCTCAGGGTCACACAGAGAAATTCCTCAGAGCTACGTGAGGGAAAAGCCTCTCAGGGTATCGGTGGGATCGTTGGTACCCATCTCTCTAACCTGCCTGGCTGGAAAATCATCAGGAGTTTTGCTGGGAGTTTTTAAACAGAGTTTCATCTTTTAGTCTGGGTGGCCAAAATCAAGGATTGTTCCTTTTTCTCCCTGCCTTGGGTGATAAGGAAAGAATCAGGGAATGCTTGGAGTTGGCAGGGACCTCCAAAGACTCATCTCATCCTGCAGGGACATCTGGGACTCCAGCAGGTTCCTCAGAGCCCCATCCAGCCTGACCTTTGTTCTTCAACCCCACTGCCTCCCAAAACTCATTTACTGCTCTGCAGCCCCACTGAGAGGTTTAGAAGGAAACATTTGGGTGGTGTGAGGAGTCAGGTTGGTGCTATTTGGTTCAGAATTAAGGATAACAGAAATATTTTGGATTCAGAGCTAGGAGGGGGGCGTGGAGCCGACGCTCTGCAGGCTCTGGTGTTAAAATCCTTCTGTTTTTAAACCAGCAGATGAAAGGACACCAAGGAAACGGCCCAAACATGGGAGGAGAGCAGCAGGAAGGGTTTGTTCTACCAGAGCCTCTCATAGGGACAACGTGAGGTCATCTGTCACATCCTCACTTGTGAAACTTCATTTTTAGGCTTAGAGGAATTAGGAAGACCCGAGATTTTCAGAGGCGACTCGTTGGCCTGCTGGTGAATGGAAATTTTGGGTCCATTCCAAGGGGTTTTGACAAAACCAGCAGCTACATCTGCATCTTTTTTATTGTTTTAATTGAAAGTACTTAGGTTTCAGTCCTAAAATGTTTGTTTTCCTTTGTTTTAGGAAAAAAAAACTCAAAAAGCATGAACAGCCCGTGTCCGTATCGTTTAATTCACAGCTTTCATGAAAGAAACTTAGAGCAGCTTAGAGGAAATAACAAATTAACCATAAATAGCCCCGGCGTGAGACTTCTGGGGGCCCCCCCCCCTCCCCGAAAGCTCAGTGGCAGTTTAAATCCTATTGAATCCTGGCTGAATTCCCACAGCACCCGGGCAGAGGGCGCCGGAGGGACGGAGGAGAATCCTGCTCCAGGAAAACACCGACCTGTGGCACTCAGCTGGATCCCTCTCTCTTCACGGGTTGTAGAGGGAAAGGAGTAAAAGGAAAGGACAGCCCGGCTCAGTCGCCAGATGTGGCTGTGAGGAGGAGGCAGCCTGAGGGAAAACATCTGCACGGTGTTGCTGCAGCCAGGAGAGCTCCGTGTGTGGCTGTGGCACAGGATTCCTGGAGGTCCCAGAGCTAAATCTCCACGTTTGGTCAGAGAGAGAGAGAGAAAAGGCTGGAAAAAAGAACCTGGTCCTGAAGGTGAGGGGACCCTGGGGCTCTTCCTGGGGGACAGGATCCCACCCAGGTCAGCTCAGGGGGTGAGATCCACGCCCAGGGGATGATGTGGGATTGGTGGGGACAGTCCTTTAAGTGATGGGGACAGAGTTTTGGGCAGGGCCTGTTGGGACAGGACAAGGGGGATGGGTTTAAACTAAAAGAGGGAGACTTAGGCCAAACAGAAGGCAGTAATTTTGGATGCTGAAGGCAGTGAGAGCCCCTGGCCCAGGCTGCCCAGAGAGGTGGTCGCTGCCCCATCCCTGGCACCATCCCAGGGGAGGTTGAGGGCTCTGAGCACCCTGCTCTGGTTTGGGATGTCCCTGCTCCCTGCAGGGGGGTTGGAGGAGATGATTTTGGAAGGTCTCTTCCCCCCACACCACTCTGGGGTTCTGTGAGGCTGTGGGAGCTGCTGGGGAGCTCTGGCAGCATTGAGCAGGCAGGCTCAGGAGAACTGTGGTGGCTTTGGCCAGGGCATGCTGGCATGGGAGGGCTAGAACCAGCCCAAGGAGGAGACAAGGCAGTGCCACACACCTTTATTTCCCCACATCATTAATATTAGGACACTGGGACTCCTTTTTCTTGGCCAACCTCCTGTGTCTCATCCACTCCAAGCGCAGGAACAGACATCTTCCTATCTGGGAAACAAAGGTGGCATTAGAAGGAGTTTTTTTTTATGTCTATATCACTCATTTGAACACTTCTGCAAATCCCATCCTCTGAGAGCTCTCCCCATCTCCTTTCCTTGCCCTGTTGCCACCTTTCCCTCTTCCATCAGCTCCTCATCCTTCTGCTCCTCACACCCACAACCAGGCAGAGCCTGAAACCCGAGCGTGTCCCGCGGAGCTCGGTCCCTCCAGGCTCCAGGGATGTCACCTCATGCACTGGAAAATCAGGAAACACTCCTCTTGAGGAGCCCAGGACTCTCCCACACCCCGAGCAGCCCTCGCTCTGCTAATCCCTCTAAGAACAGAACAGGGTTTGGGATTAGGTGCTATTCCCAGAGGGCCAGGGCTAAAAACGGGGCCGCAGGAAACGGAGCCAGCGCTCCCCCGCGGGCAGGGCCCTATTTATAGGGCTGGATCAATGAGCAAATCCTGCCTTTCACTTCCAATTAAGCAGCTCCCCTCTTCCTCGGCGAGTAACCCCCACGCTCGTTGGCTCTCCAGAGCTGAGATCCCTGCCTGAGGTCACATTTTCAATTTCGTTGCACTCTTCACCCTGCTTTGGGTCTTTCTCCGGAGCAGTTGGAGAGCAGGAGGTTCCACAGACACACAGGTCCTTGTCCCAAAATAAAGGGGTGCATGGTTTGGGTGAG
>NW_008599961.1:0-938 GCF_000691845.1 Merops nubicus
CGGGGCAGTGGGGACCTGGCAGTGCTGGGGAGTGGTTGGACTCCATGATCTCCAAAGTCTCGTCTGACCAAAACAATCCCCTGGTTCTCTGCTGTTTGCTGCTGCCCTCCGTGCTGCCCTTGCCCTGTCGTCACCTCTCTTTGTGCCTTTCTTCCAGACTTTGATTCCAAGAAGAAACGAAAGGTGGCAGAGATCTACCAGGCCCTGAGCAGCGACCCCCCCGACGTGGCGGCGCTGCGGCGCATGGCCATCAGCGAGGGGGGGCTCCTCACCGACGAGATCCGCTGCCAGGTCTGGCCCAAGCTGCTCAGCGTCGACACGGACGAGCTGCCCCCTCTGCCAGGTGTGGGAACCAGCAGCTTGGAGGCCTGGGTGGAGCAGAGGCTCCGAGTCTGTTTGCTTCTGTCCCCAGGCGGGTGGTGCTGCCGTGGTTCTGGAGCCGTGGCTGTTCAGGAGTGTGTGTCCCCCCCACCCCGTGTCCTCAGGGGCTGGGCTGAGTGAGGTGCTCAGAGCTGCTGGAAGACAACGTTTAATGCCACGTGGTGGGCAGGCAATGCTTTTCTGTTTTTTTTTAAGTCTCTTAGCACCCTGTGTGTGGGGGGGTTTCTGCTGAATTCTTTCTATTTAATAAACTGTTCTCAGGGGTCTCCAGGGCATATTGAGTCTTGCTGCTGCTGAGCTTTGAATTGCACAGCAAACTACTGGAGCACAGATGTTTCCAGGAGTGTCAGTTTAAGCATTTGAGTGTCTGTTGGTTAAAGAAATAACAGTTTTGTCCCCTGAAGTGCCCTCAGTGTCAGCGAGGGGATGGGGCTGGCGTGGGACGTACAACGGGGTGCTGTGTCTGCGTGTGCAGCCTCGTCCTCCTGCCTTCCACGGGGTCTCTCCTGCCTCCCTCACCCCTCTCTTCCTTTGCCCTACTCATTGTTGATCACATT
>NW_008599961.1:973-1227 GCF_000691845.1 Merops nubicus
TTACCAGCAAGTGCTACTGGACGTGCGGCGATCCCTGCGGCGTTTCCCCCCAGGTGAGAGGGAAAGTCTGTGCCAAGGGGCTTCTCCTGGCCCAGACCTCACTCAGACCTGGGCCATTGGTCTGAGCGCCTGCACTGGGGTCACTGCAACCCCCAGCAACGCTCCAGGCTGGGGCAGAGTGGCTGGAAACTGCCTGTCAGAAAAGGAGCTGGGGGGGTTTGGTCAGCAGCCAGCTGGAGCTGAGCCAGCATGTG
>NW_008599961.1:1420-2308 GCF_000691845.1 Merops nubicus
GTGGAGATGTGGTGTGAGGGACACGGGGCAGTGGGGACCTGGCAGTGCTGGGGAAGGGTTGGGCTCTGTGATCTTAAAGGTTTCTCCCAACCAAAATGATTCTGTGATGGTCTGATTTCTAGAAAGCCTTTTCCTTGGGAACTTACAGCAGCTGCTTCGTGCAGCAGCTGCAGGTTCCCACCAGCTGCCTGCTCTCCAGCTGGGTCTGAGCCCTGCCAGTGCTGCCTCCCCCTGCCCTGCTCTAGCTCAGGGGCAGCTTTGTCACCAGTCAGAACAAATTCTGGTGCAAACCAGTCTCAAAATCAGGTTCATGCACCAAATTTAGCCCTGCACCCTTAGCAGCCCAGTGGTTTTGTGGTCGCCCGGGTCTGAGGGGCAGCTGGTGCCCTGTGCTGTGCAGAGATTCCCTCACCCAGTGCCCGCTGGGGCCCGGGGGCTCTGTGGGAACGGGGGGTTTGCCCTTGCCTGGCAGCCTCCTGCCTCTCTCCAGACACATCAGCAGAACGGGGGAAGGGCAGAACTGTGTCACTGCAGGATCTCTGCCAGGACTTTCTGCTTTTCCCTGTGGCCAGGGACCCCCTGGGCTGTCTGAGGTCTGCTGGGCAGGGTTAGGACTTGGATGTTCTTTCTGCTGGTGTTACCTTTGCAACACATCCCTTGGGATCAGGGGTGCAGGTGAATGCAGGGGTCCTCTCCTTGTGTGGAATCACAGAATCGTTTTGGTTGGAAGAGACCCTCAAGATCATCAAGTCCAATCATCAACCTGACACAACCAAGCCCACCACTGCCCCGTGTCCCTCACCCCACATCTCCACAGCTTGGAAACCCCTCCAGGGGTGTGGACTCCACCACTGCCCTGGGCAGCCTGGCACAGCCCTGGGCAACCCT
>NW_008599961.1:2487-5307 GCF_000691845.1 Merops nubicus
TCCCTCAGCTGCTCCTCCCCACACTTGGGCTCTAGACCCTTCCCCAGCTTTGTTGCCCTTCTCTGTCCACACTCCAGCCCCTCAGTGTCCTGGGAATGATGGACCCAAAACCCACCCCAGGATTTGTGGCGTGGCCTCCCCAGTGCTAAGTGCAGGGGGACAGTCCCTGCCCTACCTGTGGGCACCAGTAGGTGACAGAGCCTGTCCCTCTGTGCTGCTGTCCCCCAGGGATGCCTGACGACCAGAGGGAAGGTCTGCAGGAGGAGCTCATCGACATCATCCTCCACGTCCTGAAGCGCAACCCCCAGCTGCACTACTACCAGGGCTACCACGACATCGTGGTCACCTTCCTGCTGGTGGTGGGGGACAGGCTGGCCACCGCCCTGGTGGAGAAGCTCTCCACCCATCATCTCAGGTACCCGGGGGGCCTCAGCAGGGGGAGAGGACACCTGCATGTCCTCGAGCTGTGGGGACACCTCTGGAGCCGGGGCTGCTCCTGGCAGGCCGAGCCGTGGGTCACATCCATACCCAGTGGGGTGCTGTGGGAGCAGAGTGACCCCAGGGCCACACGGGGCTGTGCAGGGAGCTCTGCACGGGGAAAGGGGTGGCTGAAGGCTCTCAGTTAATTCATAGCCTCTCTGGAGGCTGGAGAGGCCAAGGCAGGTGCCTCATGCATCGTTCTCTGGTGCCAGGGCCCCTCCAGCTCCCGGCGCTGGCGCAGCGGGTGCCTCACGCCCTGGGCAGGGGGCAGGTCCCACCCCTGTCCTCAGCGTGGGGGGACTCCTGGTTGTGCACTGCAAGGAGAACAGGCCCTCAGCAGGGGGTGGCGTGGAGGGGTCCCCCCTCCTCTCCCAGCCTGGGGGTAGCTTTGGGAAGGGCCTTGGCCTGGCTCACACGGGCACTGCAGCGTCGGCTGCCCCCAGCGTGGTGCTCTGGGGCTGGGTTTGGGGGCAGGTCAGCCCTGCCTGTCCCAGGTAGGTGGCAGAGGGACCATCCCAAACGGGCAGAATCCCGTGGGGTCGAGGGCTGGTTGCCCACAGAGCTGCTTATGGCAAGGACATCTGTTTTTGCCTTCCAGCTGCCTCCCTGGAGGGGGAGCTCACTGACCTGGTTGCCTGACAGCTGCTTTAAAATCTTTCCTCAGGGATTTTATGGACCCAACGATGGATAATACCAAGCACATTTTAAATTACCTGATGCCCATCATAGACCAAGTGAACCCTGAGGTGCACGACTTCATGCAGAGGTATGCAGAGAGCCTCCTGGCTCTCCTCTCCCCATCTCACATGGCTCTGGGTTGGGGCATTTGCACCAGCATGTCCCCAGCACCCCAGTGGCTTCCTGAGAGTCTGCCAGCAGCTGATCCTGCCCAACAGTGACAATCCAAAGCCACGTGGCTCTCTGCTTCTGAGCAGAGCCTCTCTGGAGGGGTTTTAGGTGGTGCCATTGTCCCCCTGGGGCCTGCAGTCCCTGCTGGAAAGGCTGGGGTGTTGGGGACAGTGTCACACACAGCTGCCACAGCTGCTGCAGGTGCCTGGGGTTGTGCTGGTGTCACCTCACTGCAGTGCATTACTCGTTTTGGGGATAATTCCCAGGTTTGGCAATAGAGACACACAAGTGGAGTCTGGGCAGAATAACATGGGAGCCAGGAGATGAGTGGGAAGTTTCAGCCCAAGGTCATTTCCTGGGCAAGTGTCTCTGTCACGTTTCATGGCCAGGATGTCTCTGGGGACCCAGCTTGGTGGCACACTCCCAGAAGCTGGCAAACCTTTAGGATGCAAAGGAATAGAATCATAGAATCCTTTAGGTTGGAAGGGACTTCCAAGATCATCAAGTCCAACCACCGAGCCACCAGGGCTCTAAAGTCCTCTGCCAAAACAGATCAGAATCTGTCAGGGTTGGAAGGAACCACAAGGGTCACCCAGTTCCAACCCCTCTGCCAGGAGCAGGGACACCTCCCACTAGATCAGGCTGCCCAGAGCCTCCTCCAGCCTGGCCTGAAAGACCCCCAGGGATGGAGCCTCAACCACCTCCCTGAGCAACTCATCCCAGGGTCTCACCACTCTCATGGGGAAGAACTTCTTCCTCACATCCAGCCTGAATCTGCCCACTGCCAGCTTTGCCCCATTCCCTCTAGTTCTGTTGTTACTTGAGATCCTAAAAAGTCCCTCCCCAGCTTTCTTGTAGGCCCCCTAAGAATCAGAGAAGGTGACTGTGCTGCAGGACCCGGGTGCCACCGGGCCAGGGCACGTCACCCGGGCAGCTTCTCCTGCAGGCAGGAGACCTGGAGCTTTGCTGTGGACCCTGCTGGATGTGAGACGAGCCCTGCCTTGCCCTGGGGGTGGTACCAGAGGGGCAGCTGGTGGGTGTGGGCAAAGCTCTGGTGGCCAGCCGGCTCTGCCTCCCCTTCCCTTCAGGTGCAGGGGGGGGTCCCCGGGAGCGTTCCAGGGCTGTCCCCAGGCTGGCAGCTGATGAGGTGACTCTCCCTCTCTGCAGTGCGGAGGTGGGCACCATCTTTGCCCTCAGCTGGCTCATCACCTGGTTCGGGCACGTGCTCTCTGACTTCAGGCACGTCGTGCGATTATACGACTTCTTCCTGGCCTGCCACCCGCTGATGCCCATTTACTTTGCTGCTGTGGTAGGTGCCAGTCGGAGCCACGGGGGGGTCACGGAGCTGCTGGGAGGTGCTGGGAGCTTGGGGCTGGCAGAGCCGGGGCTGCTGCTGCCCTGCAGGGACCCCCCCCCTCTGCAGGGGGCACCCCGAGGGCAGCGCTGGCAGAGGGCGGGTGGGATCCGGGAGAGCTCGGGGCAGCCTGGGCA
>NW_008599962.1:0-6636 GCF_000691845.1 Merops nubicus
GGCTATCAAGTAATGACAGGACTAGGGCAAATGGGGTAATGCTGGAGGTGGGTAGGTTCAGGCTTGACATGAGGAAGAAGTTCTTCACCATGAGAGTGGTGGGACCCTGGAATGGGTTGCCCAGGGAGGTGGTTGAGGCCCCATCCCTGGGGGTCTTTAAGGCCAGGCTGGATGAGGCTCTGGGCAGCCTGATCTAGTGGGAGGTGTCCCTGCTCATGGCAGAGGGGTTGGAACTGGGTGATCCTTGTGGTCCCTTCCAACCCTGACAGATTCTGATCAGTTTTACCAGAGGACTTTAGAGCCCTAATGGCTCAATGGTTGGACTTGATGATCTTGGAGGTCCCTTCCAACCTAAAGGATTCTATGATTCTATGATAAATGTTTACGCAATAATAAAACGAAGTAACAAAACCTGTAAGGGCAGCCACACAAGGCTAAGGACATCCACAACAGGCTGCACTGGTTTCCTTCTGGTTTCCTAGTTCTGAAGCTCCTGACTGCACTGGTCTCTGTGGGATTGCCTGTGTGGGACCAAGAGCAGAACCTGAGCCAGTGGCTAGTAGCTCTTTACAAAGCTTGGCTTACATAGATTCAAGGTAGTGCAACAATATATAATCTTTTCTTTTATTTTCCTTAATTAAGGCAGAGTCCTGGAGGTTCACACTCTCATGCTGCTGGACTAAAATCCTGCCATAGGATTTGCCTGTGTTTATTCTTATAATATAACAGCTTATTGACCTCAACTGGGATTCACCTTACTGGGTGCGTTCCTGTTGACATAGCGGAGTTGTAGCTGGTAACTTGGAATCATGGAAGTTAAAAAAAAAACAGGCAGCAAGGAGGCAACATGTAAGCCGAGGCTCACCTCTTTCATGATGCATGCAATGCTTGGAGATTTAGGTCTGGGAATCAGACTGCAGAAGATGGAGTGACAAAGCCTTCTTTAGATTGCCTACAAGAAGATGAATCTGCCAGAAAGTGACCAAATAATAGCTAAGAAGGAAAAAGCAATATTCTCATCAGTTTGTGTATCTGAAAGGAGTGTGAATACTATGATAGGAATTAAAAATACACCAAACGCATTTATCTTTAAAGGTCTGAAGCCAGTGCCAGCCCTTAGGATACATGTTATTATTGCTTTTATTGTTATTTCTAATATTATTACTGGAAAAGTAAATAATCTAAGATGATATTAATGAGAAATTACAGCAAAAGTTCTGGGTTCAGAAGGTACTGCTGTCATATAGGATGTATACTCCATATTTAAAAAGCACCAGAACTTTTTCTACAAGCATTGATTTGATTATTGTTTAATTTTGCTCACAATACCACAGCTTTTTGCCTTTTTAAGAATACTGTTTCCTGTTGTTAATTCTCCTCCTTTTCCTGTCCTCAGGTCTGGTTTATTGACAGCCTTTGCACTAATCTAATTTAACTAGGCTGTTCTGTGTCTGCTCTTACTCTTGATTACCTTGCATGACCTGCCCTTTGAATCAAAGCACCTTTGTATGCCTAGTACAACCCCAGTTCTGTGACGCCCTTGCCCATCACTGCCATGGTTTCCTTCCCATTTACAATATCCCCCCTCCACCTGAGCAAATCTTAATGGATTTGGTAACAGGCTGCTCCTCATCAGGCAGATGAGGTTTTCAGAAGGAAAGCTTGACCACGCCCCCTTGTTCTTTCTTACCATATCTGAACAGAACAAAAGCACATGGATGGAGGATTATGTACTTGTTCAAAAATCATTCCTGATAAAGCAAAACCAAGGAAAGCTCATTATGTTTCATGTCTAAATGGAAGTGCTGTTATCCTGATTTTGGGCACTTGGATCTCCTGCACAAGTGACTACTGTTGTGAGTGGCTTTCTGTAGTCACAAACTGCCAGTCTGCTTTTAGAGACACTCTCTGAGATTATCAGATAGATGCTGCTGGAAAGCTAGAAATCCTGTTGAAATGCTGACCATGTGTGCAAATATTTCTAAATCACCTACACACTGAGCCTAACACAACATGTATGCAACATATTGCCTATCTGGGCACCAGTTTCCATCAGCAGCTCACCTACAGGTGGTTTTGCAGGCTGCTCTCTTTAACCAAAATGTTATTGTTACAGAATGGGAATATTTGCCACAGTAACAACTCTTCTGACAATATGAAGAAGCAACAGTGCTATAAATAAGGCAACGTCCACGGTTAAGTATCCAGATCTTACAATCCTTATTCAAATGTATCTTTCAAACTGGGGAGTAGTCATATTCCATCAAGAACACCCAGCTAAGGAAGCATGGCAAAGGTCAGTCAAGCAGCACCTGTCTGAAGGGTGCTTCATGATGACAGGCATTGTAGGAAATAATCTTAGAAAACTATAGTAGTCTAGATGTAATTTCCTCAGCTAATGCCATTTTTCTCATATAGTTACAGATATGGCTGTCTAATGTCTAAGGTAGCCCAAAGATCACTGGAAGAATTTTTTTGAATAGATAAATCACTTTTAAACATAAGGGTTGTAGAACCTATTTATGAATAGTAAAGACTAACTGAAATGCAGTTTGAGGTAATTTTGTTGGGCTGGAGATCACCATTAACATAACACTCATGTCAATAGCTGGGTTAGTAAAATGGGGAAAAAATTAATAAAATCAACACAATAACTCTAGATAATTCTTTATATATAATCCAAATACATAGTAACCATCCCACCACTTATCTCTTCTGCTCACAGTCCTTACAAGTTGAGGACTCAACCTTACAGTGTTTAAGCTGTAGAACACTATTATTTTTAAGACGCCCATAAACTGTGCCTTAAGAAGGGTCTGTTCCATACCTGGCAGGGTACTCACTTGTCTAAACCAACCAATTTACATTAAAAATCACAACTTTGATTTAATCTCTCAGTTGTAGCACAGACTATGCAATACAGCTCTACTAAAGTGATAATCAAGTCAGAGCAGTTGTTTGCCTTAAAGGCTTTGGCACAGTATATGGTGGTGCAACTCATGTAAAGATCAAGCTAATGATAAAAAGATAGTATGTGTGTGCAGAGAACATGTCTTTGGTTTTGCTTGGATTACTTAGGAGAGGACAGCAAAATAGGGCCCATCTTTTAACACCTGCTAAGGAGACTCCACTTCAGAGCCCATTGTCATGAATAATCGAACTGAAGGACAGTAAGGCCAGGGAAAAAGACTGCAACTGCAATTGAAACTTTTTTGCTAATAATGCATTTTCACTGAACTGTGGTATAGAATATATTATGCTTTGAGTCTAGAAAAAGGGCATGCACCCATTCTGAAAACTACAAATACTCAGCTCTGTCATTCTTTTATGAAACTGGTAACCCTTATTGCCATACCATATAGATTGGTAGTACACAGGGACAGGCTTGGAGCAGCTGGTCATGCTACCAATTACAGTAGTAGGACTGTACGTTTTAAAGGAGTCTCTATTTATTCTGTGTAACTGTGAAATTAATGTGATCCAAACACACCAAATTTCATTCTTTTTTTATAGAGCACAGCAACAGTTTTCTCATAGGAGTCCTTTTATGTCCATAAAAATGGCCATGGTTACAGTTAAAGAATTCTAGCATCAGAACTGATTCTGGAAAAGAGCTGCCTAATGTAATTGTCTCCAGAGAAAATGATCATGATTTCTAGTTGTCTAAATTAGCCTGACACTTCTGACCAGCAGTTTGCTCTACAACCTGCTGTATTATTAAATGATCCTTAACTGAAGTAGTCTTGCCGTATTAGTACTGAATTAAGCTGCCGATGGTTCTGTCAAGTGAAGCTCAAGAAACCTCCACTCTTTTGCACTGAAATTTGTCTAAGTAATGAAGAGACTCCTTCGAAAACAATGTAACCACAGGCTAAAAGCACCATGAAGCAGAATTTAATAAGAAACTACATATCATGCTCAGATATCCTAAAATCTGGGGAGGCATCTAATGGCATTTGATTTTTCCAGGCAATGAAGGAACATGGTAGGAAAAAGAAAAGTAGTCACAATTTAATCTTAAAGTTGTTACACAAACCATGAAAATTATTTGAGCAAAATTCCCTCAAGAATACCTGGAAGTGCAGGGCCTCCGAAGAAAAGAAGGCTGCATAAAATGTTAGTGAAGTTATCAAAGAACCCCATCTCTATAAAATACTACTGCTCACTAGAGCATCAGCAAGTCAAAAACATTCAGAGCTAGGTCTAAGCTGAGTGCCTCCTGCCATCCAGATCTGGGTTGCTTGATTTCTCAGGAGTAAAGAGGTGTTAACAGAAAGGTCTTCCTCTAGCCAGGAGAAGGCATGAGGTCCACGACTTCACCCTAGTCTGCCTGAGGCCAGATTATCACTTGCCTCTCACCCCCAGCCTCAACATGCAATGAGGGAGAGAAAAGAACATGAATTTCCAGAAGTTTAGAAGTGACTCATGCTCTGCTTGCCTCTTGAGATTTTCAGCATCTCAAAGAGCTGGATAACACCCTGGAGGTCCCATCTTCCCCTTAAAGGAAACACCTTGGTGACATTCTGTGTTCCCTTTGGAAAATCTGACACACAGGCATCTTTGAGAATGCTATACCTGAAAATGTGGAAAACTATCCAGCTAATTAAGTACTTTGCAGAGATTAATAATCCAGTTAATAAAAGTGCCTGTGGCAATTCCTGGCAGACAGGACATTTTAATCCTCTGTTTGAATTCTCTGTAGTTAGCTGGTTAGTTGTGCTAAGCATGAGTGCAAGCAGAAATATCACTCACAGTACTTGGTATTGTCAGGCATGGTATACTCTTGTTGGAGTTTATGGGACTTGTGTGATAGGACTAGCACCAAACTGTCGTACTGAGGCAATGAAAAACAAACCTCAAATTAGCTAAAGGAAAAATAAAATAACAGAACTCCCCAGAGAAGACGCATTTTAAATTGCTTCATTTCAGAGAAAGTTGTGCTTGGTTCTCTTGCTGATGCTGAACATGTCTCTCCCTGGTTCAACTTTGCTCTTGACATTGTACTCAAAATAGGGCAGAAGATGGGCTGTTGTGCATGCAGGAGAAGAAAAAGGACCTAACGTCGTTATAGAGAACACAAGGTACCACAAAGAAATGCCCTGAGCTGTCAGCGACTCCAGCTGGTCAATCAAAGCTGCTAGCTGGGCTGTTTATGAGAAAAAATAATAGCATGAGGGGGAAAAAGAAGTGTGCAGGACCTCATGGTTTGTTCTGTGAGAACAAAGAATAGCAGTGGGGAATTCAGCTCAAAGGGCTGCCTCTGTAGACACTAAAAGGTAACGGCGAATAGGGTTTACATTACCTATTTATCAACAATTTTTTTTTCTCTTTTACCTTCTAGCACCTGCCATCAGCTCAGACAGCCTCACCTTGAAACTCATCAGAGTTTTATTTTCATCTGACATAGCAGCTCCAAAACCTCAGGTTTACGGCGAACTTGAATTCTAATTCCGATTTCCATTCAAAATACACTTAAACAGATCTTTTTAAAATGCACTTCTGTGCTCAGCACTGCCCTCCTGCTTAAGTGGACATTCTCATCACACAACACAGTACAACAAGGACTGAGAAGGAAATGTACAATTTGTTTATAAAAATAAAGTTAAAAAAATTCTAAAATCAGCATTATTGTGAGGAAAATTGTTGCTCTGTGGCAGTACTCTATTACTCCAAAAAGTCCTGTGCTATGGTTATGGCATTATCCCCTTCCTCTTTAGGTAGCTGCTCAGTATCTGGAACATCATGAGATATACACATCTTACAAACTGGCTGTTGCTATGGAGATTTCCTACATTTAATTGGAGAAGAAGCAGCTGAATGAGCTTTCATTTACAACCCCACAAAAGGTGCTTTGACAGCCTTAAATCCAGGAAGGCTTTTTTCTTGTTTGCTGCCCATATACTTACTATTCTAGTTTTGTTATATATTCATAAAACAGCTCTGTCTGTATCTGAACAGAAAAGATTTTTAGGAAATCCAGAATGAGGACTTTCACTGGAGATTAAAAGGGTGGTGGCCTTTGTATGTTTCATGTTACAATAGTGTTTACAGCTAAATGGTCTGTGTTCTGTGCTTTAACCAGGAGGAGAAATTGGTACCCTGAGTACACACAGCAATACATGACTACAAAAAAGGTCTGTACTCCTCAGCTGTGACTGATTATTTTCCCTTAAAAATGGCTTCAGTGCCCAAGGCTGATCTGATGGGTGTGGAACGAGTGGAGATACTGTTTTTTTAAAGATAACCCAACAGCTATTTCTCATGTACACAGAGATAGGCAGAGGATAGCTGGGTTAAAGTTAAATGGGGCTCTTTACAACTCCCAGCTCCAGCCTATTTGGTTTTGGGGAAGAGAAATCTGTGCACATTTAACTTTTGCAAGAATAGTTGTGCAAATCAACCAGACCCATCAGCTTTGTTTAAGCTTTCACTAGTTTCAAAGTTTTTTAACCCTAAAATAGCTCAACCCCCCCCACTTGCATTCCTTTCTTTCAGAAAGGTGTCAAATATATTCCCTAAGCAACATCCAGAAAACAAAATAATGTTTCTTTCATAGGCTTCAGAAGAAATTCCGTTTCCCGACAAGCTCTACACATCAGGCGAGGCAGAGCTCTGTTTCATTCCTAACCAGCAGCT
>NW_008599962.1:6664-33316 GCF_000691845.1 Merops nubicus
GCTGACAATGGCAGCATGGCCAGGGCAGGAGACAAACTGCAGCTTAGCAACTGCAGCCCAAGATGGAGAGGTCTGGTCTGCATTGCAAACTCTCCAACACTGCACATGGCAAGTAACTCCAGCCCTGATTTAGCCTCTGGATAGATGGCTAATAGGGTAGAGTTGGGGCTCAACCATATGGTGAAGCCTGATGGCCATATGCTCTACCACATGCTTTAATATTGCTTGTGAGTTTCTTTAATAAATTATTACAAAATTAAAAGGATATCTTGTTAAACACAGACTTAAACAGTGGCTTGGCTGATTTGCCTCACTGCTATTTTCAGTTTCTGGATTTTTTTTTCCCAAACCCACCAGTAATTCCAAAGAATAAATAGTAGTGTTTGTACAAAACAAAGAATTCGAGATTACTGAATCTCAGGGTGCTTACAAATCCTGAAAAATAACTAAAAGGCATGCACAGGTTTCACAGAAAGCAGAATATTCACTTGGTTGTTCCTGAACGCTAGGAATAGTTCTAGTGTTCTCTCTGCTCCGCCGTGATCTTTTTATTTGAATGTGAACTGTCTAATTGCTTAATGTTTAATAGAGGAAAAAAATAATATATGCAATTTAACTAATCTGTATTGTATCAGAGGATGTATCATAGCTTTCAGATATGATTTTATGTCCTAGAAACAACCAACTTTCTTAATGGAGTAAATGACAATTCTGGAGTTGATGCCTTAAGGTAGGTCAAGCTACAGCAAGGACTGAAATGAGGAGAGAGCTCAAAAGCAACTGCAAGGATGTAGAAGAGATGTTGAAAGCCTTTGCATGACGTTACTCATAAAGGACTCTGCAACTAAGTAAATTCGATGATTGCTCGGGTGCTGTATCAATGGCAATAAAGCTTTAAAATCTCAGCATGATGATTGCACCCTCAGAGGGACTCTAACAATGATTAAAAAGTCATTGCCTTCTCCACTGAGGTTGGGTCCTCACAT
Organism: Merops nubicus; assembly: GCF_000691845.1. Classification (NCBI taxonomy): domain Eukaryota; kingdom Metazoa; phylum Chordata; class Aves; order Coraciiformes; family Meropidae; genus Merops; species Merops nubicus. Next base: position 7,651 of record NW_008599962.1, read on the forward strand.
GAAATGCGAGAGTCTCAATCAATTTGGGAAAGGAAGTAAAGGTCACAACATGGTAACTTGCCCAGGGAAAACCAGGCCTGAGGTACTTACCACATGCTGAGACTTCCCAGTCATAGAAAATGTTCTTCCAGAGTGGAGCAGTGCAATTCTGGTGTTGAAGAATTTGAGAGCTGCAGCCACTCCATGATGATGCGAGGGCACCATGGTGTTGAATACTCTGATAGGTTCCACTGGATTTTCTCATCATGTGTTGGAAAGAGCCAGTTTTATTGTTTTTATTATTATTTATTTATTTTTAAGAAATCAACAATTCAAGCAAGTGGGAATTATTCTTCCCACTGTACTGTCACAGGAACTGTTGACATGCATAGACAAGCAGTGAGATCAAAGAAAATGAATGTAAATAAACTGTGAATTGAATAAAAAGAATACATCACCTATTGTGCAGGGACTTCATGAGCAGTTTCATTTGTCTTTCATGAAGGGTCCCTACAGTCCAGCTGGGTGCATCTACATCTAAGAGAGCTTGAACTGCATGGTGTAAGCACTGGAAATTCATACCGTGATTCTGCTGATTTCCCAGGGCAGACACAGTCCACATGAGGCTATGGAGAAACAAAAACATACAACCAAGTCCAGCTTCTCAGCTGTGTTTCAAGCAGGTTTACAAGGTATATAGATATCTTTTCTTAAATTTATTTTTCAGATTAAACTAAATAAATGAAATTCTCTAAATCTATTCTATTACTATGGTATCTCTTTCTACAAGCATGCCATTTTTTAGTAAAAGTTATCCTTTTTGATTTGATAATGCCTCCATTCTGAGGACTCTGAGGGAGAAAAATTAGTAATATTTGTATCATTTACCCTCTGAAAGTAATTTGTGATTTTGTCGTAACAGTATAAACAGAGACCATACATTCTGCAGCCTGAATTCCTCTCCATGGCCAGTGGGTCTTCGCTTTGCCCTTTTCCCTGGGCTCTCTGCAGCTGGCACTGCAAGGCAGGTGCTGAGCTGGCATTTCCTCTCCTGAAAAGTTGATTTTGATTTCATCATAAATATGCATAGCAAAAAACTGTACCAATTGCAAAAAAAACAAAAACAAAAACAAAAAAAAAAACCCAAACAAAACAACAAACCAAACCACAAAAAAACCAAACAGCTTCAAATAACAAATGTTAATTCCTAATTAAGACAAATTTTAAGGGTATAATAGCCAGCTTTAAAGGACTGCAGTTAGAGATCTGTTATCAGATTAATATTTTGGGTCTCAGTTTTAGATGTTAAGTATATTGCTTTATTTTAACAACTTAGGTAGTCCTGCTGGCTTCAAATGAGACTGTCCTTGCATTTAAATCCCTGGATGAATGAGGGCCTTAATCTGTGCATATTAAACAAATTGCCTTATGCATAAGGAAACTCTCAAGTCTTGTACTGTTATCTCTTGTGGCAATATTTGAGCTAAGTTGATGTCAACGAGACCCACAGCTTAATACACATGTAAGACACAGATCTTTATGATTCATGCAGTGCAGCACAAAAAGGTGTTTCTGTAGCAACAGAAAGTAATTTAAACTGCAGATGTGACAATATCCTGGAATAAGAGTTCCAAGAGATTATTTATGAATATAAGTGTCATGTAAATTTTATCCCATTTTCCTGTGAATTTGCCACTGACATCCGCATTAATAGTTTCACAGCACTTTATGACACCAGACAAAATTAGCTTTAATGAACCGTCACTAAGAATATTTTAATTATACTTGGTTAAAATGTTTTCAAAAGGCCTCTTGTAACATGCAAACGGATGCAAGGGTACTTTTTGTTCATTTGTTTGGGATTTTTTTGGTTGGTTTTTTGCTTGTTTTGGTTTGTTTTTTTACAATAGATTTTGTGGGTTTATCTGGACTTTTGCCATGAATTGTGAAGTTTGGCTACACTGTTAATCTGAAAGGCTGGACATTTCCTGTTTGTAGCATGGCGCATGAAGTTTTTCATGCAAATCTCAAGATATTTTTTTTGTCTCTTCTCTGTGAGAAAGGTTTTCATTTAGAGGAGCTGTTCCATTTTACAGCACAGCCCTAACCCAGGAAAGCATTAAAACATGAACCATATATTTGCTTGGCTTCACATATTCCCAATTCCCATCAACCAATAAGAAACTCAGAATCCGAGTAACTATTTGTACACAGATGATATTCAAAGAGACTAAATTTCCTTTACTCCTTAAAAGCTGAAAAAAACAAAGCTATTCTAAATCAAAGAAATCTACTCTTGGGCTTGTCAAAGCTCTCCCTACTGTGAATTACATAGTTTCTCTGACATTCTGCTTCAAACTGCTGCGATGTTTTTACCATTGCTGAGTTTTGCAGCCTAGGATAAGTTCATGATAATACTGCGTATGTTAGGAGCAAAATTTATTTTTATATATTAAGAAGTGTTTTTTTTTTCTGCTTACACAGGCATGAAATTTAGTACTGCTGGTTTGAATAAAGATGTCTACAGTTGACCTCTACAGAAATATACAACTATAAAGCAATTAACAAAGCATTAAGATTTAGAAATTGGTTATAGTCTGTTGTTATTTGGTTATGCTTTTTATCTACTACTGAACAGCCATCAGCAACTAAAATCTGATAATATAAAAAATGAATTTATTGAAATGTTGAATTTCTGCTCCATTTAATTTTGCCTGTTTTTCCTCCTGTGTTTTTTTTTTTTTCTTCACATAGAAATGTACACTTGTGTTGCAAAGGACATAGCTGGGAACTTTTATGAGGCATGGCTCAAGAACTCAGAGTTTTCATTTGGAAAGTTCCAGTCCTCAGCAAAAAGAAACAACAATCACTTATCCACACTTCCGATCTTATTTAAGTTGAGCCTAGCATAAAGGCCTTTACTTTTCTTTCTTGGAAGACCAGGGGGAAAGCGAGCAGTGTTTACATCTGATAATTTTTTTTTTTCCCCCATATTTTGATTTTTCTTTGTAGTCTTTATCACTTGGGCAAGGAGCAGATATTTACTTCCACTAGTATATTTCCTGCATAGTTTATAGATATGTGTTGTCTCTATATATGTTCATAAGAGTCCTTGTCACAGCATCTAGGTGTACAAAAGAGCATCAGCGTATTGCCCCAATATAGGCCCTGAACACACAGCGAGTTTGGATGAAGTCACAGGTTCCCAGGTGCTGTTTCTACCAAATATAGCAAAGGAAACTCTTCACCCTCAACTTATCTAGCACTGCTCAGGTAGTGACTCAGAAATAAGGCTCAGACTAACACAGACAGCACAGTATCTACCTCTGGAGCGTTTGGTGCTGCAGGAACTGAAGTGCGACGAGTTCAGCGTGGTGCTTTACACAGAGCCAGCTCCACTCCGCTGCCTCCCTTGCAGAGTTCCAGCAGTACCTCCTGCGAGAAACAAAACCCCAAACAAGCTAGTAGCCACAATGACAGTTCATTCAAATAAGCTAGATTCCACTCTTTGCCTGCTGGGAAATCCTCCCCCTCATCACCATAGGCCTTTCATTTTATGGCATCTGAAAATTGTAAATTCTGTGCAATAGGGAGACATGTATACAACTCCAAAAGAAATTATCTATGTTTAATGTCTGCAGATTACACCAACACCAGATATCTCCTTCTCTCTATAGATTCACGTATTTCTTGCTCTGTTTTCCTACAGCTATTTTGCAGTAGCAAATGTGCTTAATATGTCGGCATGTATTCAGAAATCCATATTCAGAAACCTGTAGCCAAACCCTTAATGTTTTCTTGGGAGTTTTGGGAGCTAGATGGCTCAGTAGTACGTTTGCAGGTGGAATATTAATGGTTTTGAGTGAATTAATGCAGAACAGGACCAGTGACTTAAAAAAAAAATATCCATAAAGACTCACGTAAGTGAACTATGGATTAGCACAATAATAACGAACTGTGCAACAGAGCTGGGCGATGAGCTGTAAATCCATGAGGAGCGATAGCTGGGAAATGTGCTTCAGCTTCAGTTTCCATTGTAGCTGGCTTTAATCTACCATGTGGCTGTTTTAGGCCAGTTTCGATTCCACCTGTTTATTTGAGAGTCAGAAGAGTAGAAAAAAGTAAATGAATGTTTAAATAGTAGCATTAGAAAAATGCTGTGCAATAAAACCCACATATTAATACTGAGATGGGAAAAGCTAGTTACTTTTAGGTATGCTGTCTTTTACTGAATTTCATTTTCACAACTGAAAGAAAACTCCAAAGAATTTTACTTCAGAACTACATTGCAGGCCAGAAAACTGTTACAGATATTTATCTGCATAAAAATACATACATGCCATAGAACAGTAGAGAATATTAAGGATGTAGTTACAGGCATTTACTATGATCAATATCTTTCGACTGAATTTAAGCAAACAATATTTATCAAAATATGGTATTGCATCAGCAAAGGTCTAATCTCATACATCCTTTGGTTTTTTTTGCAAGCTTTGCCATTAGATATGGGGTTTTAACACTATCTTTTGAAGTCTGGCTATCTTTTTAAGGTCTGAGGATACCAAAATGTGTAGCAAGGGGTAGATTGTCTTGCAGTACCTGGCCTTGGTATGCAGCAATTTCCTAACACTTTTTTTCAGTACACAGTTAACTGAAGTCAGATGATACTCAGGTTATCTCTCTTTGGTAAGGTTAACTCCAGCAAAAGGCCACACAGTGAGGTGGCATAAAGGTCAGTGTTAGCATGTTAATTACCTCTGCCTCTTGTTCAAGTGCTACATCTCCCTTTAGTAAAATTGCTATTATATACCCTTTCCACTTCAATTGTTAGGGAAAAGGCTGGTGCTTTATGGCAATGGTAGAACAGCAACTGCAGGAGACAGCAGAGTATTAAAGACATTCCACCAGTACTTGACTTAGTCTAGTCATGGAAATAGCTGATGGTACCAATTCCAGATCCAGCCTCCCCTGCAGCAGCAAATTAAAATGAAAAATGTCACTGTAATATTCAGGCTAATGGCTTGTGAGTGTAGACCTCAAGTTAGGAGGCTCTGAAACATCAGTCAAGGCAACCTAGCAGTGAAGAGAAATCCGTGCTACCAAACAAAACTACAACTATGAGGTATCTGCAAAGGTACCTCCACTACTTGCAGTATTGTTTTTGGTTTTGTTCTTGGTGCATCTGCTGTATGGTTTTTTTCCCAGAACTCAGGAACAACAGACCTACAGCAGCACTTTGTATCTTGGTATCTTCAAAATGGTGGAAAAGAACAAACTGACAAAATAAGTACCATTATCTCCTTTCCCTATAAGCTACCAAATGTAAGCAGCTGTTGACTTTTGCCAAGATCAATACTGGATCTTAATGAGTAAAGTCTAAGTGATACAAAATGGAGTTAAATATTTATCTTTGGGGTAATAAATTCCACTCACAATTTGGCAACTATGTCTGTAATGCAGAGTACTTTTGAAGTAAAAGAAGAACCACATTCCTTTTTCTAGATGCAATAAGATTGGACTGGAGCTACAACAGCTTCAGAGAGGAGAACCTTTAGTTCAAAAAGCAGATCTGCCTGTAGGGGTGTACTGTGAATCTAAGCTGACTTTGAGCCAGTCGGCTCGGTGCAAGGTTTTCACAGAACAGCATCCATGTGCCAAGCCTATCTGTACCAAAGAGAAAACTGGTGCTACCAGCAAGGCTTTTCCTCCCTTCATAGGTATCCTATCCCAGTTAGAACACAGAGTAACAAGGTGCTTGCCCTTGATCAGAGCTCTCCACAGCTGAGATTAGCTTTTGTAAGTTTATTATGACAATAATGAGCACAGCCTGGCTGTGCTGTGTAAATCTACATGACCGTAAGTTTAATGACAGTGGAACGTTGTTTATGCTTCTCAAGTTCCTACCTAAGACACAGTCAGCTTTCCGTGTGCCCCTGTGCTCTTCAGTAGTCAAGCCTCTTGAACAGTTAAGTGGAGTAACTACCATAGAAAGAAACCTTTCAGTATAAGAAAACATGAAATATCTGCTTCTGGGAGGTCAAGGCATAAGCTTCTACCCTCTACTCAAGTTTGCATTTCAAGGTTGCTTTGCATCCTTCACAGTAGTTTGCTTTGCAGGAGTCTGGCTATTGCTTCAAGGGTTGGCCCAGTTAAAATAACTTCGTGATAACATGTCCTCTTAATTTGACCCTTTCTTCTCTTTACAAATTGCTTCAAAGTCTCCATAAATGCACTTGCTGTTCATAAATTCCACAGAAAAAAAAAAAAATTCTAGGAGTTTTCAGGCTCTTAACAGCGTTTATCTAGCCACACTTCACCTTGTTGGCCTCTGTTGTCATTTTTATGGGCTGATGTGGATGTGCAGCTAATTTTGCCCAAGGATGCTGAGTGGACAGCTCATGTGTTTAAAGCAGGTGACTGGGCACGTTTCTGTCCCTTTGTTTCCTGAGGCACACAGGATACAAATATGCTTTGGGCATAGGGTAAGCACTATTTTTATTTGCAGCCAGCCATATTTTTAAACACGTTTGAAACACGTTTTTTGATTTGACAAGCAAGATGGCTTGGTAATGAGTTAATACTGTCACTGTTATCCTTTGTTTCTTTCTTACATCTATCTTTTGCTTGAACAGAAGTGGCAGTTCTGGTAGAACTGAGAGGCTTAGTGTGCATCCCTTAAAAACATAAAGCAAAATATTTTGTGTGTCCTCTCCATTGTAGAAAACAAGAATTTAAAAATACAAGCGACCTAATAGAAGCAGAAGCCCATTAGTCCATCTTTAATTCTCTAAAATAAAACTTATTTTCTACCCCTTTCTATATAATGTGGGAAGTTCTGGATGTTTTCTTATGACTTATTTCTTGCATAATGTTATTTCTCGCATAATGTTATTTCTTGCAAAACATGACAATATTATAGTTTATTTTAAATTTGGTTATAGGTTTTGGTTTTGGGTTCCCTCCTGCTCTCCAAAATACACACACTTCAGATTAAAAGAGAAAACCTTTCACATAGTAAGGTTTATTTAGCACACATTTATTCCCGCGGTCACCTGGTATTAGCCTGCCACAGGAAAGCATCAAGAGGAAAATGCACTCTAAATGGACCTCCAAAACTGGAAAACTTTTATCCTTCCTCCAGTACAAATGCTCTGAGTCTTAACAATTCAGAGAGGAAGGTATCATGACAACTCTGCATGCTCTCCTTAAGCAGCCTGTTCTCTCATCCTCTTCACACTCACAGGGGAGACTCTAACCCACTGCTTACCCAAGATGCCCTCCTGTTTGTCTCTCATTATTTCTTTTCTGGACTCTCAAGAACATATTAGTCATTTAATGGCTGGGGGAATCAGTAGGCTATAAAAGAAATACCAGTGATAGTTCATTGGTAACAGTACTCATTATTTGGATGGAATCAGTGTAATATCCTTCACTATTGAATGCTGGGTATGTGAGTGGCAATGTCCACTTCTGTACATCTGCTTCAAGACACAGTGTTTTCGGTCACCTTGAGCCTGCTCCAAGCTGTATTTTCATCCTTTCCTCTTCTGCCATGCAGAAGAGTGATTATCAACTGTAACCTAAAACTTGGGTATGAAATAACTCAGAAGGACTGCCCTGAGTGGTGGTACTTGCTGCTGCAGGCTCTGTGCAGGGCACTGACAACACCAACACACAATAAACATCAGTGTTGTCAAACACTGCAACTATAATCACCTTGTTCTTACATATGACATGCAAGACTCTGCAGAGATACCCCAGCTGGTGCAGAAAAAGCCTTGACACTGTGAGCGCTGTTCAGCAATATACAAAACACTGGTGGTTTATCAACACTTTTAGTCACAAACCCAAAGCACAGAACCATACAAGCTGGCTGTCATGGAGAATGTTAGTTTGATCCCAGCCACTCCCAGTAGACTCTGCCTGCTCTTCCTCCTCCTTAGATCAGTACCCTGCACCTGTCTGTACCATAAGTAAGTCAGGTAATAATAATTCAATAACTAAAACTAAATTATTCCAACATTGAAAAAGCAAAATGTTATTTTGCTAAATCTACAGTTATCCTTCATTCTGTAATAATATAAGGAGAAAGTATTTCTAAAAGTGGAAGAAGAGCTTTGGAAGATTTAAAGATTCTTAGTAGGTGAGTACAATTGCATAAAATGATCACCCAGTAATATAATCATTAAAAAAAAATGAAAAAAAAAAACCAAACTTAAAAGACAGCACTGAATGCCTAAGGAGACCCATTTATGTGCTTTTGGAACTGCTGGGTCAAAAAAGTATTGTTATCCTCAGCAATTACTAGAGGCGATAATTTAATCCTCTTAATAAATCTCTTAATATTTTAAAACACTCTGTTAGGGGAGTTGTGTCAAAGTAATGAAAATCAAACTTTTCACTGTTATTTATTACAGTAAAATAAACAGTAAGGATTGAGGAAATATCCTCACATAAGAAGCTAATTTCAAGGAAATTACAGAATTAAATTATTAAGCAAATTACGGTCTAAAACAAGCTTGGAAACTCAGAAAAATCCCATATTCAAAATCCCTACTGCCATCACAAAAGCATGAAGCATTTTCTTTTACAAATAATTAACGTAAATGTTTTGGAGATCATTGTACTTCCCTGAAAATTACATACATTCACTTTAAGCTCTTTGAAGAAGGTTATCTTACTCCTCAGCACTCCTAGGAGTAAAGAATTAAAGGCACATGCTTTGTCAAAAACCAAGATTGAAACAATATAATAAATCATTGCCTGTACCTGCACAGATCTGCTTTCTCCACTAGATTCATAAATATGATTCTTGTTCATTTTAGTCTCTCAACACAGCACACACCCAACACATCCTCTCACTGTGTGTGTGGGGAGGTGGCATGAGGTTATGGAGCTGAACTGGGATGAGAATAAGAGACAAATTATGTTCTGAAATGGCAGAAAAGCCTGAAAAAAAAAATAAAAAAGATTTTCTGTCTTTTAGTTATGCTGGAGTTAGCACATAAATCAGCTTTTCATATGACAATTCACAATTACCTCTTCAGCCCTGTCCTTAACTTTACCATGGACAAAGCACACCAAAAAAGAAAACTCTCCCTTCATCTCAACTCTTAGCCAGGTGGGATTGAGTTCAAGTACAATGAGCAACGTTCCTCTCTCCACTGTGAAATTTAATGGGTTTTATGACATGCCTGCCACTGTGTCCTTCAGTCTTCCACGTACATAGGCATTTTTAAAGCAGCATCCCTGAAAATCCCTTGCAAACACAAAGCCTATGGAATAGATACATCAACACTAGTTCGTGTCCATGAACAGCATCTCCTATTTATAGGACTGGAACCTGTTGTCATAATGAGTGGGTCAAAACAAAACCCCTCCACGAGTCTAGTTCAAATACACATCCAATCCCATCTAAAACCAGCCAGCGATCACTCCATTTAGGTTTTCAGACACAACTGTTATTATGCAGGAAAAGTTTACATCATGAGAAACTTGAGCAAGAGAGCACTGGTTTGCATGTCTTCGGAAAACACTGATGCTGTTCCAAATATCTACACTAAATGAACTGCCAAATATAAAGAAAACATTCTCAACTCACTGCAACAAGAAGAGACAACACTGTGGCACATGCTCTTCAGAACTCATTTACAATTGACAGGTATTGGATGGGTATACAGATAGCTATAGGCATAACACAAAATATATAAAACTGTAATTTAACTGTAAGAAAAATCCTTATATGAAAAGCAGCAGAGACACAAGCTCTGAAGATATTTTTCCATCCTTCTAGTGGTTACACCTCTTTTAACTTTATTATTTTACTGTCAGAGAAAGCTGGCATCTGAATCTCCAGAATATAGAATATATTAGTTCAATACAGTTGCCCTGCCACCAATGCCAAATAGCATCAGTTATTTCCTGTAATCTTCTTTTACTGTCATGGCAAATAACGGCCATCATAACTGAACAAATTTTCAGACTTTTAAATCCAAGATGAAATTGGGAAAAAAAACCCTGAAGTGTAACTAAATATAAACCACACAGAATTAGGTGGATGGGGGCAGGCAGCTTCTGAAAACTTGAAAAGTTTTATTGCTGATTTAGTTTTAGCTTTTTCTTCAATAACTATATTTAAGAAAGAAATAAACTGCTGTGACACTTCACAAGAAAAATTTCCCAGGTCTAAAATTCTATTGCCTCAGTAAGCAAGATTAGACCAAGATAATTAAATGTGCAATTTGCCAAAACTGCTGTGAGGAATGACAGTATTCTGAAATTACCATTTGCAGTGATTCCTAATGCCGCAACATTGCTTCTCAGTAGGCTAGAAATTAATTCTTCCTCCTACTTTTTCCTTACCTATTTCTGTTCACCTAATGTAAAATAAATTCCCAACAAAACAAAGAACAAAATCCTAATAACAGAATATCTCTGGCTTTTATGCTAAGAATATTCTAAAATGTCAATATGAGCCCATTAAAAATTGTACAAAACAAAACAAAACAACAACAACAAACCACCATTTCAGTAACTTCCTTCATGACCTGAAAATTTAAGTAATTGAGAAAAGACTGTTATTCCCTATGGAAACAGAAAAGGTTTCAAGCTATTTAGAACAGAAGAATGCTCAGAGCAGAGGTTTAATCTTAGCAGTTCACATAATCATGGTAAAAAGATACAATGCCCTGTAAAAAGTATTTTGTAGAAAGGTTCTTCCCTTAGATACCACTAAAATAAACTGTACCTTCTTTTCTTCACCTTATCTGTCTTTCCAAAGTATAAAGCATCCCCAAAGTCTTTCTATGAGGACACGAGGTTCAATACTTACCTTTTTTCAAGTGTCCTGGAAGCAACAGTCTACTGGGGAAAACTTCATTGCACCAAGCCAAAAGCTACACACCTCTGCTTGTGTTTACAGACACATCACTCCCAGAAGCTTCATCACAAGAGACATGGGGATAATTTGAGCTATTTGACAACATATCCTAAATAAAACCTTTTGTTACCTTTTAAAAACCTCTGACACCATACCGCCTATGCTTAATGAGATAAATCAGAAGATAATTCTGAAGGTACCAAAAACTATTATTGGGAAAACTAACATTTTCCAGCAGAATTAGAAAAGTGCTTATATGAAAGGAATCTGTAACATGGGACTCAGCTTCAGCTGTCACCTACACCCAGTGCTGCACTGAGATCAGAGCTTCTCCCAGCTCCACAGCAGCAGATGAAAGCAGCTCCTGGTGTCAGGGTGTGCAGCCCCAGGGCTGTCGGCATCGACTGCATATCAGCCAGAGACACTCCTGGCTGTTCCCACTGACAGAAAATCAAGTGCTCCTCATCTACCCACCTCCTCAGTTCAGTACATGAAGAGCCATTTAGCTAAAGGAGTAATTTATGATAAGGCCAGCAGTGAAATAGTGACTACGACACTAAAGGTCACTGACATCTGTGCCTATTGAGATAAATGAGAAGGACCCTGCAGACACAAGGCGTAGGGGCACTTACTGTCACGCTCAACAGCAGATTAGTTGGCTGGACTGAGTGAAAAGCCTTCTGTTCCCAGGCTCCACATGACTGCCATCCATCATGCTCCAGCAGGTTCAAATCTAGTAGAAAACATTAAACAAGATACACTTGAGACTTTCAAAAAAACATCTTATTGAAATGACAGAGAGAAGCTGTTAACGTTATTGTAAAAGGGGTACACCGTTGTATTAGTGGGATCTATCCCCCTGTGTGGGAAATGCAGCCATGATTCCACCCAGAGCTTTCTGGACCAAACTTACAAGTCGTGTCACACTCTTAGTGAGCATCAAACACAGTGGAACCCCCAAATCCACAAAAAAAAAAAAAAAAGAAAAAAAGAACAAAACCAAAACCAAAACCAAAGGGAAATAACAAGCTTAGGAAAGAGGTAAGCTCACACCAAATGGCTCTGTGATTATGCAGATAAGTTGCATTTATTTTCCCTTTGTGCTTTACAGTTCAGATAAAAATGAGAGCTGGTAGAGAGCAGGGCTCTTGTCAAAGCATTCTCCCCGGCTCTGTTTCCATCTTCTGCATCTATTTCCAGTGTGCATTAAAATAACTTGAGCTCATTTGCAGCATCAGCTCTGATCTCTAACCACTGCAATTTTCATATCTAAAAATAATTCTAGTTTATTTATGGCATTGTTTTGACTACCAAACTGCTGATGTCAACCAACATCACAGAAAGAGAATCAATGACCAGGTTTAGATGATTTTCATCCACAGACAAGAAGGTGTGACAAGACATGATAAATCAGGACGACTCTGCAAGAAAGCCTCTGGAATGTGCTGGCATTTCAATTTCATTACGAAATAATAAACGGCCTCCAGCAATAATACATTTCCACAAGACAGTTGTGCTGTGGCAAGTGTGTGTATGCCAATGATGAGTTATTTTCACACCAACTTGCTTTGGATAAAGCATCTTTCCCAGCTTGCACTTTCCCAGCTGAAATGGCATGGATAAGGAAAGCTGTGTGGCCAGCCCAGATTAGACAAGGACTAGGTCTGTCCTATGTCTTCATCTTGTGTGGAGCCATCAAAAACTCTAAGAATTTAATTTTTTTCTTGAGACAAAAAATTGTCTCAAGAAATTAAAGAAATTTAGAAACTGCTTCTCAAAATAAATAGTAGTATCCTTTTCTGTGGAAAGTACTTTCCATTCTGCTTTTAAAATTTGTATTATTTTCATTTTTAATAGCTGTTTTAATGCAGAACTTTTGCCTTTCTGTGTCATGGCTGGAACCATAGAGCATTTTTCCAATTAAATCAGTGAACTGTGGCTGATTCATCCCTGACTCATTTTGCTAAAGTTCTTAAATATATCCAGAAAATGAGGCCTCACTTCAAGCAATTTATTTTCTTTTTTCATGCAGGTAGAAAACCCTTTACTACCGGCACTGCACAATTTAGGCTGAAAATAAAACACAAAATTCAGCAGCTCAGTTTCTTTTCAGAGTCTGAGTGAAACCAAATGTTGGAGCTATTCAAGTGTGTTAGAATAAAGCCAAGATGTTTGTCCTGGAGGCCTTACAACAGTGACTTCGATTTGTGCAGTAACTTCATGATTTAGAGGTTTCTAAATCACCTCTAACACAAAAAAAAAACCAAAACAAACAAAACAAAAAAAAACCCCACACACAAAAAAAAACCAAAACCAACCAAAAAAAACCCCAAACAAAACAGAAACAAACAGCACATCTTAGCAGTTACCTTTGAAACAGATTTTTTTCTAAAGAGTTCCATTCTGAGCTCTTTTGAAAATATTGTCAATGCTATTTTCTCAATGAGAAATGCTAAAGGCAAGATTTGCATCACAGCAAGAATATTTCCAGAAAAGACAGTAAACCAAATCCTCCACCCTATGCATACATTTACAGCGGTAGAAGTGCTGTTCAGTTCCTCTGTGTCATCCTCTGGGAACACTCTGACTGGAAAAGCAAGGAAGGAAGCTCCTTCATAGCTGATATTTACAAATTTGTGTTGATGATAATGTCATAAAAAGTTCATGCAAAAGTTTGTGTTAGTTCTGCAAAGCAGAGTCTGTCCCTAGTATCAGATTTTTAAACATTAATGGAAAACTTCTCCATCAAAGGAACCATAAATCTCTCCCAGCAAAAAAATATATTCTGAGATGTTTGCTTAGATGATGTTTGCACAAGAACTCACAAAAGGATACTGAATACTGCTGAATGTATAGAATTTTTTTTCCTTGCTAATAACAATTCCCCTTTTAGTTCTACCCACACATTGATAGCTGATCCTTTGCTACAACAAAAACTTAGAATATATGTATATCAGTAAGGTAAAGAAGAGTAAATGCATATTGAGAGTGGGGTAACATAACAGTTCACTGACTTTACATACAAGAAATGCTCACATCAGTCAGAAATCCTTTAATAACACTGAACAAGCCTAATCACTAAGCAGGCATGAAAGGGGAACGGTAATGCTTAGCTACAATTTGAAATGGATTTGCTAACTTTAACCCAATGCTCTCAAACAGTGTAGACTAACAGAAAAGGGATCCACAGATTTGTTATTCATCAAGTCTTTTTATAAACCTGAATCTTTCATGACTACAGTCTGCCATTAACACATTTTTCAATCCACTAATTCTGAAGGAGTGGAGCAATTTACATGAAAATACTTATTTTTAATGTGCTTTTTATGAAATGTTCATCAAGGTCAAGCACTATAATTTGAAGAGTGAAATATGTTATTTCATTATAATACATTTGATTTTATGCTGTTCAGAAGCATTATATTTTTAAATTCACCCACAAATGTGCATTAGTTGCACTGAATTTTCAATAACTTTGTTTTTCTGTTTTTTTTTTTTTTTTTCCTTAAAACATAAATAACCTCTGGAAACTCCCCTCTGGCCATTTCTCAGCAGCACATAGGAGACTGCTGTCACTCCCCTGTACATGCTGTTCACAGAAGCCAAAGCCCTTCAGCAACATCAGCTGCTCTTGGAGCTTCACAGGCACTCTACCAAGAGGACTTTTAGTGAGCCATGTCCTCCCAGGTCCTTGTGATGGTATTTGATACCACTTGCATGCTAGATGGTTGTGGCTTGGTAGCTCCTCATTCAATAAAGGGATGCTCCTGGAGAGCGAGACAGGAGACACATTCACCCAACTTCTGCCCAACACAACAAAATGTGGGTCCCCTCAACCACCCTCTTTTCCTGGGTGACAGAACCCTTTGGATCTATTCAACCTGAAGAGAAAGCAATCTAGAGGGAAAATAGCAACAAAGAATTACTGATAAATATTTTTTCCCTCGTGGTTGAAACAGTTATACCTTTTTTCCCCCCTCATCCTAGCCCTAGCAGGGGTTGTACCTCCAGCAGGAGACACAGCTATCCACACACGCCAACAAGGACCTAGTTCCAGGCAAAAGCAATCCCACATCCTCCTCCTCAGAGACAAAGCCTAAGCCACTACCATTGCTTTTTGCAGTATCTGATCCCAGCTCTCACTCTCTTGCTTTCAAAGGCGAATAACAAATGTGGGGGTTTTGGCCTGTGTTTTTGGGTTGAGATGAGGTATTAAAATGGTGGTGCTGTGGGATTCAATGCCTCTAGCATTGAATTCCTTCAGGCCTGAACGAAACGCTTACTGCTTTGCAATATGATCCTTAAGGCTTGATCAAGATGTATCTATGAGTCCATTTTTATCCTACATTGCCAGCCACCTACTACAGAGCCTTAATGGTTTGGATCATACACGCATGTATACAGGCTTGGCTCCATTTTTCTTATTCTTCCCTTCCCCCCACCCCTCTATGGTCTACAGTAAATATACTTCTTCAGTAGTAGATGTAGAAACAGATATTTCTTTTTCATGCAGCATTTGTCTTTTCAGTGCATTGTCCCAAATTCACATGTTGCACTCCATGAATGTTGTTGCCCCTGAGGGTTTCCCACCAGCAGCTGCCTGCAGGTTCTGGTTCCCACAGTCTCCTCTTGGCTCACAGCTCCCTCGGCACAAGGAAGGCAAATCCAGTGAATCCAGAGGGCATTAGGAGCTGGCTGGGCTGGTGCCCAGCTCCACTGCTCAGGCTGTGGCAGGCTTTGGCTGCCTCTCCTCAAACTGCTGCCCTGACTTGCTATCTACCCTATCCAGCTGTACCCCAGTCCTCTCCCGCTGAACATGCAGCCTCCTGCTCCCATTGACAAAAATATTACAGTTGAAGTTCCCCTACACTGAATGCTTTGCAAAATGAGGTGATTTCCGGCCCCCCCCCCCATGCTTAATGCATTCACTTTATTACCTACCATACTAAAACACAGTCCTCCAAATGTACAGAAGAGATCTGGTAAGAATAATGAATAATCGTTCTCCAGCCCCCATGGAATGATTGATTGATCCTTACTTTCACTTATTTCCTGGCCTCCTCCTTAGCAGACTTTCTGCAATAAAAGATCTGATTTTTTTTCCCCCCTAAATAGTCACTAAATGCTGCACACAAAAATGCCCTTAGCATCTCAACCCCCTGCTGCTGCTTGGAAAGCTGTGTGGTGCCCGTGGCAGAGACGTCGCGTGCAATGCATTAATCACCAGGGAAGATGGTGCCAAGTAACTAGGTAATAGCTTCACCAATACTCGAGCCATTAAAGACCAGGAAACAATGACTGAACTTGAAGTTTTCCTGAGAGACTTTACTGTTCCAATGTGTGACAGCACATTGATTCAAAATATACAGATTTTTATATTTTTTTTTCTTTTTCAGCTCCATAGTTTCTTGCTGCTGCCTTGTGCTATATTGCGTTTCTCTCCTCACAGATACGATCAATCTGAGTTTGTAGATGCAACTTGTGATATATTTAGAAAATGTGGAAATATCTATTGTGTCATCTACACCATCATATTTAATGTCATTGACTGAAGAAATAGTTTCCATTTCATAATCTAACATCCTCACAGGAGAAAATTAGTGGAATTGCTTGTCCATTTGTCATTTCATGTTATATTTAAGAGCAAACTGCTACAGACAAATAATACATCAAGTTTTACATGTAAATACAATAGCCCGTAATTAATTAAGACTGGCTATGTTGAACAGAAAAAATGTGGATGGATGGGAGGGAAAATAAGGAAACTATCATTTCTTTTCACAAAAAGCGACAATCTGTTCTTTGTATTTTTGTCATTTAGATTCATGGCACAGAACCATCTCAGAGTTTTAAATTTGCCTTACACTTCCTTTCATACATTACAACTTCAGGTGGTCACTTTTCCTGTCTCACAACTAAAAATAAAAGGGACATAAATTTGGAGCCATAAAACTGCCACCTTCTAGCTGAGTTCACATAAAGGAGAATAAAGAATCAATGACACTATCACTAGAAAACCAGTTATGGAAGAACTATTCCTTGCGAACAAGAACTACTGGAAATTTTTTAGTTCAGTGGCCTGGATCACAGTGTTGAGCAGTTACAGCTCAGACACACAGAGTTCAGAGATAATCCCCTAAAAGGCCAGACATTAAATATTGTGTTCACAATGGTGAGCATTACAATAATAATAATGATTAATAATTTTGTATCAATTAGCGATTAATTGTCTTCCCTGTTGTCTAAAGCTGTAGCCTGGCATAGGACACTGCTGCTCACGACCATTCTGCCCTGCTCACCAGCGAGAGGACACCAGCTTCCCTCAGATGAGCAGCTGTGTGCTCCCTCCCCAGCGCCTTCCAGGCAAAGCAGCCAGCAGCAATTAGTATAATAGTATAAATTAGTATAACAATATAAACAATCTAATCAGCCCACTAGAATTACAACAACAGTTTTGTTTAAAATGGATTACTAGATAGCATGCTGCTGCAGAAGCCCGTGCCTTCAGTGGCAGAGCACCAAGGGGAGACCAACATTTTCAGCCAGCTAGCCTCTAATGAAATGAACTTCTGCCTACAGCCTCATGCCTCTGTTGCACTTCTCCTGCATCCCTGTGTTTTTCTCCTGTTTCAGTTACCCAACTCGGGATGACAGTGAGCCCAAGAACAGGACTGAACAGTTTTGTAGGTACTTCTGCACACAACCACCATGTCTCTTATTGTCCACCCGGGTCCATGGTAACAACCTCTATCTTCCCCTTCTGTGAGGAATACATTTGGGTTGTTTGCAGTTTATATTTTTCATTGCTGTCAGACCCATAAGCGTTCTCTTAAAAACCTATTTTCAATTAAAAAAACAAACAAACAAATAAGAAAACCCTTCCTCGTTCATGGCAAAAGGCTTGACTTAAATGACTGTCATGTGTTGAAAGTAAAATGAATTATTGCTCTCATCTCTTGAATGGTGCAAAAAAGCAGCCATCAAAACAGACCTGACTCCAAAAGTCCAGATATAACTCCTGGAGCATTCACATCCCAACAAAATTGGAAGCAGTCCTCATTATTGGAGCAAACTGTAAAAGAAGAGTAATTGTGTTAAAATATTGCCAACTGTCAGATGTGGCTGAAGGAATGAGAAGTTTTCCTCAGTGCTGTGTGTGCATGGTGACTGATGCAGTATTCCTTTCCGAAACAGCTTTCACCACAATTTAGTAATTCATTTACTTCCTCTCAACAGTCTAGATTGAAACCTGATAGTGATTGCACTCCTCCAAACAGAAACTCTGAGAGCAGTTTGTCAAGAGCAGCAGATAATTCTCAGTTATGAAGGGGAAACAGCTTAAATGGCTGATAGGGGAAAAAACAATGAAAGGAACAGAATTTCTAACTACCTTGCTAGAAATTTCTCAGTTCCTGCTCTTCAGTATTTTATGCTGGTGATCCTACAAGATTTACAAACTATTTCTCTGTTACCCAACAGTGTTATATAGGCAAAACATTTTTTTCACTGTTTACATGGATTTTTCTGCTAGCTCATTTGACTAAAACCTGTTAAAGTTTTTTTCAAAGTGAAGGTTTAACAGCATGTGCTTCAAATGATATAATAACAAGTACTGCCAGAGTGAGTTCTGTAGATATCATGGCATAACCGTATGCCTTCTCCAAGTTCAGAAATGTAATTCACAAGAGAATAACAAAATTCTTTGCTTTGGAGCCTGTCAACAGAGAAAGGCTCCAGCTGTCAAAACCGAAATAAACAGAGCAAAACTAATCATAAAAAGCATTTTAGATCTCTGATTGCCTTTAGCCCAAAAGGACCTTTTGAATTGACAGGAAGTTGTTACTGTACTACTGCTCAATTAAAAACAATTAAGCTTTTGCACATTGCACTGAATATCAATATCATAAACCACTGAAAATCCCAATTAGTCACTGTGGTATTCCGGATGAGTTAATAACGGATAAATGGTGCACAAACTATGTGTGACTCATCCCAAAGATTCTCTCTGAAACACACATCCGATAAAACCCCCTGGGAAATGCAGCATTTTGTCAGACTAATAGATCCCTTCCAACTGCAGGAAATTGGGGACTATCACTGGCTGACAGACAAACCATTCTTGCACTATTACTGATCATGCCTCCTTCTCTGTTCTACTGTACCAAGTATACTCAAGGATACAAAGTAACGTAAATAGAATGCAAAATGTTGTTTTGTACAGGCAAATGAAGGCTAATAAACATTGCCAAGAAGGAACTTGTCGGTAGTACAGCATTAAAATGTGTTGATATAAGGTCAAAACAATAAACTTAAGCTATGTGAATAGATTAGCTGAATATATCGCTGGTTGTCTTGGTGAAAAGGGAAAAAGGAGGACAATTACCAGATGTCTAAAAAATCCCATTTTTCTTTTTCATTGCAATAGAGTTAAATGTAATAGTAGTAATTTTGCTGACCATTTTCAGATAACCTAATACAAATATCAGGATAAAAGCACTATTAGATACATTGATTTCTACATACTGAATGCCTATGAATAATTACAAACCTAATGGGCTGGTGATTCACTGGCAACCAAAGTGCTGGCAGGGATTAAAACAAAGGAATAGGGAGGTAACACCTGAGGGATGCTCTCAGCAGAGGCTTCTAAGAGTATCAAGAAAGTAGGAGAAGTTCCTTTTCCAAGCCATCTTTCCTGCCTCTAACAATGATTTACAGTGAGAAAATCCAAACAGAGCCGAGATCTCACCTCCTTAACAACAGATGATGTTTATTGTTCTGAGATGCTACAGCGGAGAAAAAGGGTAAAGATTGATGAGGAGCTCATGAAATGCCACGGACACAGCAGCACGAGGACTCTACCTTCATTATTACGTGTGCTGGCTGCACCTCTGTTCAGACAGGAAACCTTGGCCCCATCCTGGGTGTTAAGCCTTAAGCACAACTCTAGTATCAAAAAATACCGTACCCAGGGACCTGCCACATCCAACTGGTATAGCAGTTGCCCTGCACATCTGTCAACTGCCAGATGTGGCTTTCCTGCTTCCTTGGCCACCCACCTGCTCACTCACCCCATCTGGCACCATTACACCTGGTCCCTGCTGGATATGGGACCTTTCCTGCCATCCCCTGGCTACTGAGTGCTTGATTTTGACCTTCTGTCACCAGAAAACCCACAGCTTGCCCAGGATCTCACTTTATACTTTAGGAACTCCTTCCCCAAATATATCATTATCATCCAGAATTCTCTGGAGACAAGTTTTAATTGTGTTACTTACTGAAAAAATTTGCCATCAGAAAAGAGGCAAACACGTTACAATCTACAACCTTTTGAAACAGGGAGTTTATTGCATAGAAGACATTTCACTGAGGTTTTTGGTACTAAGGAAAGATTTATATGTAATACAGGACACTGTCTCTCCACAAAACCCTATTTTGCTCATACCTTTTATGACTACACTATGGCAACACTATTTGTAAGCAAGGTGGTAGCATTCTTGGAAGAAAGGGCTGGGATTACTTTGGAGACATATAACTTCTGCAGTCTGAAGAGGATGCTTCTAAAGATGGTAATTTACACACCTTTGTAAGCTCAAGGTTCAAGTTGCTATTAAAGATTAAGTCTGTATTTTCAAGGCTCATACACTATAAAACACTAACCTTGAAGTCACAGAACTGTAACACAATTTAGGTTGGAACTCTCCTGGACTGACCCACTGCTCAAAGTGGGGAAAACATAGGAAAGGTTACAGCAAACTGCAGTGTCTTTGGACAACTACTTTCAATTCAATTAAGAGAAGTAAATAAAAAAAATTTAGGTTAGGGAGGGGTAGAATGAGTCCAAAAGCTACCTACATTATAGTAAATAATTATAGTTGGCAACAGAAGACTATTTTTCAGTGGATATCATTCTTAGGTACTATTCTGTCAAGCTGAGAAAAAAAGAACGATATTAATAGCTAGTAAAAATGAAAATACAGTTTTAAGCAAAATAATATATGTCATTATTAGTTCTCAGATGAAGCTGGTGATATTGTGGTGTCAGCCCCTTTCACCTGAACCAAATGTTGTGCTGTACATCACTATGAGGTACGTAAAGTCAGGCAGATGCTCATAGAACACATACTGAAAAGATAAAACCATTTCTGAGCACAGCCACATTTGTACCATTCTCACAGAGGGTCCCAGGAGCCTCATTCAGAAATCTGAAGACAAAATTCAAGCATCAACTTTTAAAACCAATTTACATTAACTTGTTTATATTTAACCTAAGAATTTGAGAGGAGTTTAATCTCATTCATACTCTTTACAAAAACCCTAGGGAAATCTATCTTCTAAAAATGATTCTCAAAGTAGTAGAAAAAAAACCTGTATGAATTGCAAGAAAATAAAAGAACTGAGAATGTTTCCAGAAGGAATTACAGTGTGATGGTTGATATGCCGTTATTCATTTGTTTGATGGCTTTATTCTTAGCTCTGCCTCACTGGCACGCAGCTTTCAGGAACACTGCAAAGCTCCCTGCAACCTTGGGCTACTCCCATGGTGGTTTGGTTGCTGTATGGCTAGAGCTGGCATAGATGAAGAATGGAGAGACAGACCTTTTGAGCCCATAAGAACTTAGAGATATTAACAACAATGATAATTTCCTGAAAAATCTCAAAAAGCTCAGAGATTTAGCTTCAGTAAGAACCCTGCACAGACATCATGATGCAAAAAAATATCCAGCTCCCATCACTACTATGTTTTGGAATCCATTTCACTCATTATTCTTCTTTTAAATATCTAATGTGATATACAAGACTTCATTCTTTTCCTCCACAATTTACTAATTATTTTTAAAATTGATTTTTGTTTTTATTTACTGTCTGCACAGTGCTGTTCAGGCCAAGTAAATTATTATTATGTAAGTTGTTGTTAAAAGAGCACTATTACAAACACTCTTATTTCGTGTGGACCTTAAGGCAGTAAGCAAAATCCCATTCTGCAAAAGAAAAATTGTTTACTGCTGCTTCTTTCAGATAAATGCACAAATCTAGTTTCTACCCTGGGGTATAGCTATGTGGAGATTTGCCACACTGATGACCACTGGCCCAAGTGAGATTATGAAGGGAAAAGTTTATTGCTGACTATTGAAAATGCCACAGATTTTTTGCAAGCTCATCTACAACACAACTGAGTCTAAGCAAAACTTGACCCAAAGTCAAGTAGTTAATTTCAAGTGCATTTTCTTTGTGAATTAAAAATTAATCTAAGTTTCAAGAGCACCTTATAAACCCTATGTTAGCTGAACTACAGAAAACCACAGGAAAGAGATGTAAACAGCCTGGGAACGTGGGATGCTCCTTCTCACTCTCAGGCTCTCCTGCCATCAGCTGCCACAACACAAGGAATGCACCAAAGCTGTTCCAATGGATCTGCTGTCACTGTAACAGGAACTCTTCTGGCTCTTGGGACCACCTAACAGTCCTCCTTGGTTATCTGGGACCTAAATATTATTATTAACTTCCAGAAAACATCAAAAACTTTTACCTGTTAAATCTATAAAACCCATCACACTAAAACCCAAACCTCGGTTAAATTCAGGAAGTAACCTGATTTTTTTTTTTTTAAATATATATATACACACACACAGACACACACATACACACTACGCCTCTGCTTTCTACTCAGAAATTAAAGCAATCCCCTCAAGAGACTCCTACCAATCTGTTCTCAGAGATTTTGTCAACTCACTGTAGTTTTCAGCTGCAATTAAGTTTAGAATTACTTCCTACTCAGCAAGAAATACTTTATACTGTTTCTTAATCCACTCTGGTAGATAAGACCTCTTCCAAGAAAGAGGAAGGAGTTTAGAATACACTACTCCATAAGAGGTTTAAAAGATTTAAGTTCCCATATTCTCCTCTTAGTGTTATATTTACAAAAGTAAATGCACTGCACTCGTATCCTTACAAAAGTAGACGATATAAAAAAAGCTACTGTTTCTTCACATCAACCATCAATCTTATGTCTTCTCCCAACTCGTTACCTGGGGAATTTATGCCCTTATCATTCTGTGTTGATCTGCCGTCAGGTGGAGCCCCAATAACGTGGTCCCAAACCTCCTGATGGTCTGAGCTCACTTCTGCCAGATCAGCAGATCTAGAAGCATCTGTCCTCCCAGCAGAGGAAGCCAAACAGTTTGTGGGTGGTGGGTTTAAGAAAATGTATATATTACCGTAATTCCAGAAATGTCACCTCTGAGCTGGCAGACAACTAAGTTAGACGTGTAATGACAAATAAAGAGGAACCAAACACACATCTAAAATTAGTAGTGACTTCTGGGAAAAGAAAACATATTTGTTATAGAGAAAACAACTTAAACTGGTTGGCATACATTCCACAGCAGCTAAACACATCACCTGGCTGAAAAGTAAGAAGAATTAAGTAAATAACTGAGAGATAGAAAGCAAGGTTCTATAGTTATTGCAAACAAGCAGGAGCTAGAAGAGCTACTTTTAGAAGTTTTTTTTTCAAAGGAAATCTACTAGGAATCTCTCCCTTGTATAAGATATGAAAAGCTGCATAGATTGGGAATGGAGAAGGTGGTTTTCCTTCTTATCTCCACCTCTGAGCCTTTCTTTATATCTTCCATAGAATCATAGAATGGTTTGGCTTAGAAGGGACCTTAGAGATCACCCAGTTATTCCAAGACACCAAAGGGTGCAGTGGTGCTGCTCTCCTGCAGCATTGTCACAGCTCTCTGAAGTGAGATGCTTCACCACCAACATTTAACTAGATTTATCAAGGTTGTTATTCTTAGTTACAGTTTGTAGAACCCTATGACATATATCTGCAGTAACTTAATCTCTCATTAGTCATGGAGATGAAAGCGTTCAATTAGCTGTTTTGACACTTTTGACTGTACCAAATAAAATCTTCAGGTATTTCACACTGATAATGCCTCTTATCTAACAGATTTTCTACACAGGTTGCACACAACAAAGGGGAATGGGGCCATAAGCAGTTTAACAGTCAACTAAATGAAAAGATAATACCAGAGGAAGAGTCACTATAGAAAACAAGTAGTTGCTCATTAATCCATGCTCAGAGTGCTCCAGTCTCAGTTCTGTGGAGATCTTTTCTAACATTAAAAACACCCACCATAGCTAGCAGGAAGAAAGTCCTCAAAAATACACCTGGGTGTCTGCAGCACATTACAAAATATGTTCTGAGCACTAACAGAAGACGAATGGCTGCCTCCCTTACAGTAAACTACCATGTGACACACAAAAGCATCCATCCTGGCCAGACACACAGTTCAACTAAATCCAGTACCCTCCTTTCATCAGAGGCACATGAACTGGGCTAAAGAAGGTACATAAAGCCTTAAAGAAGATCCTTATGGGATAATCTTGGAAGCTGTTTCTTGAGTATATGAGCCAGAGGCTTCAAATAAGAGCCAAAAGTGGTTTGATTGCCAGACACAAACAGAAACGTTCACATAAAATTCTGAGTTGAAGACTGCTGAAATCCCTGGGCATTGTCTACTCAGATTTTGTATAAAGACCATGCTGACCACAATTACACAGTTCAAATCAAAAAAGACTTTCCTGATCAGTTAGCTGTAGTTGAATGTACTAATGAAATATTAATTCTGCCCTTTGAGAATATTTTATAAGACTGAAGCAAAAGCAGCATCTGATTGAAAATGAAATGCAAATATAAGGGCCACAAATTTAGCAACTGTGTTGAATTTTGCATAAGGAACCACAAACAAGGTCTAGAGACTGAGTAAAACAGATGAAGAAATGAGCAAGCAAGGAATGTTATTAAAAACACAGGGAGCTCAACCTGCTAGGGTTGCTGTTTTAACAAAAAAATAAAACCAAAACCAAAACCAAACAAAATAAAAAACAAGGAGGCTGACCTTAAAGTTTATTTTTACTAAGAAAATTGAAGATAGGAATAGAAAAGACAGCATATTTTTAGAACCAGAAAGCATGTTGAGTAAGTCTATTGGGGCAGACACAGCTCCTGGGGGTAGGTGACCATCCCAACAGAACAGCTGCTCATCAGCTTTCAGGAACACAGAGGAAGAAACCTGGGTACCCCAAGTGCTTTAATACTTCAGTTTGACAGTACAGAGACAACTCCCTGATTTGAAACTCATACTGGAGTGCAGTGTGCAGCAGAAATGCTTAGACTCCAAACATTTACTTTTTTGCGTGTGCTTGCAAAAGTAACACAGCTTTTCAGAGGCTTCAGTGGCTAGCTAATTTCTTTTAACCAGGACTGTGGTCTCTCACCACTAATTTTTAGGTTTATGTTCGTTTATTCAAATATGGTTTTGATTTATCACACTCATGGTTTCAAAAATTATATAAATCCAGAAATCTATGATTGATAACACCATCTAGGGAAAGCCTCAGCATGAAGGCAAATGGCGTTCAACAAGAGGACTTAACATCCAAGAGTTATCAGCACAGTGATACCAGAAGAAAGAGAAAGCTTCTCAATGATTCCCTAGACCTGTTCATGGTATCATTTAAGAAACACAGACTCAATGCTGTTTAGCCACTATACAGCTCTGTGCAGTGAAGGAATTGGGATTGTGATAGTTATTGGATAACAGTATGCCAATTTTAACAAGTTTGCTGTTATTCCCGAAACGGATTTTTATGTGTTCCACTGACAAACACAGAAAATGCTGCACTATGGTGCTTTCAGGCATAAAATTTATTCTTGTTGTGGTCCTTGAATGCAAACCTATTTTAAGATCAGAGTTAGGCCCTTCCCATAATTTTTCTGTTGTGCATTCACTCTAC